>NC_092285.1:3335899-3340899 GCF_036320965.1 Panulirus ornatus
GACCACGACGGTACGATCCTTGAGCACGACGGTACGATCCTTGACCACGACGGTACGACCCTTGAGCACGGCGGTACGACCCTTGACCACGACGGTACGATCCTTGAGCACGACGGTACGATCCTTGAGCACGACGGTACGATCCTTGACCACGACGGTACGACCCTTGACCACGACGGTACGACCCTTGAACACGACGGTACGATCCTTGACCACGACGGTACGACCCTTGACCACGACGGTACGACCCTTGAACACGACGGTACGATCCTTGAACACGACGGTACGATCCTTGAGCACGACGGCACGACCCTTGAGCACGACGGTACGATCCTTGACCACGACGGCACGACCCTTGAGCACGACGGTACGACCCTTGAACACGACGGTACGACCCTTGAGCACGACGGTACGACCCTTGACCACGACGGTACGACCCTTGAACACGACGGTACGATCCTTGAGCACGACGGCACGATCCTTGAGCACGACGGTACGATCCTTGAGCACGACGGTACGACCCTTGAGCACGACGGTACGACCCTTGAGCACGACGGTACGACCTTTGAGCACGACGGTACGATCCTTGAGCACGACGGTACGATCCTTGAGCACGACGGCACGATCCTTGAGCACGACGGTACGACCCTTGAGCACGACGGTACGACCCTTGAGCACGACGGTACGACCCTTGAGAACGACGGTACGACCCTTGAGCACGACAGTACGACCCTTGAGCACGACGGTGCGACCCTTGAGCACGACGGTACGACCCTTGAGCACGACGGTACGACCTATCGACCCCTGTGAGTGAACCAATCACCAACACTCTTCCACCACCCACAGGTAACTCCCCCCCTCACCTGGGGGCGGGGTTCCTATAACCCCTACAACACCACCTGGAACCTACAACACCACCTGGAACCTACAACACCACCTGGCACCTACAACACCACCTGGAACCTACAACACCACCTGGAACCTACAACACCACCTGGAACCTACAACACCTCCTGGAACCTACAACACCACCTGGAACCTACAACACCACCTGGAACCTACAACACCACCTGGAACCTACAACACCACCTGGAACCTACAACACCTCCTGGAACCTACAACACCACCTGGCACCTACAACACCACCTGGAACCTACAACACCACCTGGCACCTACAACACCACCTGGAACCTACAACACCACCTGGCACCTACAACACCACCTGGCACCTACAACACCACCTGGAACCTACAACACCACCTGGAACCTACAACACCACCTGGAACCTACAACACCACCTGGAACCTACAACACCTCCTGGAACCTACAACACCACCTGGAACCTACAACACCACCTGGAACCTACAACACCACCTGGAACCTACACCACCTGGAACCTACAACACCTCCTAGAACCTACAACACCACCTGGCACCTACAACACCACCTGGAACCTACAATACCACCTGGCACCTACAACACCACCTGGAACCTACAACACCACCTGGCACCTACAACACCACCTGGAACCTACAACACCACCTGGCACCTACAACACCACCTGGAACCTACAACACCACCTGGAACCTACAACACCACCTGGCACCTACAACACCACCTGGAACCTACAACACCACCTGGAACCTACAACACCACCTGGAACCTACAACACCACCTGGAACCTACAACACCACCTGGAACCTACAACACCACCTGGAACCTACAACACCACCTGGAACCTACAACACCTCCTGGAACCTACAACACCACCTGGCACCTACAACACCACCTGGAACCTACAACACCACCTGGCACCTACAACACCACCTGGCACCTACAACACCACCTGGCACCTACAACACCACCTGGCACCTACAACACCACCTGGAACCTACAACACCACCTGGAACCTACAACACCTCCTGGAACCTACAACACCACCTGGAACCTACAACACCACCTGGAACCTACAACACCACCTGGAACCTACACCACCTGGAACCTACAACACCACCTGGCACCTACAACACCACCTGGAACCTACAACACCACCTGGCACCTACAACACCACCTGGAACCTACAACACCACCTGGCACCTACAACACCACCTGGAACCTACAACACCACCTGGCACCTACAACACCACCTGGCACCTACAACACCACCTGGAACCTACAACACCACCTGGCACCTACAACACCACCTGGCACCTACAACACCACCTGGCACCTACAACACCACCTGGCACCTACAACACCACCTGGAACCTACAACACCACCTGGAACCTACAACACCACCTGGAACCTACAACACCACCTGGAACCTACAACACCACCTGGAACCTACAACACCATCTGGCACCTACAACACCACCTGGAACCTACAACACCACCTGGCACCTACAACACCACCTGGAACCTACAACATCACCTGGAACCTACAGCAACACCTGGATCCTACAACACCACCTGGAACCTACAACACCACCTGGATCCTACACCACCTGGAACCTACAACACCACCTGGAACCTCCCATCATCCAGGTTCGGCTCCTATAACCCCCCATGTGAGGCTGCGACGACCCCCTCCCCCCCCCTACCACCCGCATGCGGTAGCCCCCCCTCCCCCCCCTACGACCACCCGCATGCGGTAGCCCCCCCTCCCCCCCTCATATCCCCTGCGACATCCCATCAACCACTTGCGGTCTCTAGACGACCCCCCCCCCCCTCTCCCCCCCCCCCTTCTTGCCTGCGGCCGGGGACACATCACCCGCTTGCGGTCACAGCCCCAGCCTGCGGTCCTTGTGTGAGTGTGGGGCCGGCCGGCCAGCCTGCGGCACGACGAGACATTGTACCGCATGATATGATACACTGAGGCTCAGTGAGGTGGTGTCAAGTGTCACGTCTGTATCTGGGGACGAAGGAGGAAGGTCTGCCACCACCACATCCTTCCAACACACACACACTCCTGCCAACACCATACAGGTGGTGGCAGCCACAGAGGGCACGCGGGGATGTCCAAATTGTGACACTGACAACAATTACCACCTACACAGGCTACACTGCTGTCTACACTGATGTAAGTAACATTTGTAACCCTGTAAAGTGTACAATCATATATTGATGTATCCTACCCCCCCAAAAGGGGGGCCCCCCCTGTGGGTGGGTACCTGGGCCCCCCCCCCCCCCACTTGTCACCACCCACCTATGCCCACGTACTGTACCCACTGTACTATCCACCGCCCACCTAACCCACTAGTTCTGTCTCCCCTACTCCTGCACTACCATTGGAATACTGCCTCTATGTATATTTGGACAATAAATATCATAAAAAACTAAAATAAATTCAATTATAACCCCATCACATGCATTTCTCTCATATCATTTTCCCATGCGAACTTTGGAACCAACTACAACACGTTTTCTCTACATAATCTCTCTTTCCATCATTGACCAATCTTGTCCTCTGCCAAGCAGGGGATTCGCCAATCTCTTTACCCCCGACCAATCATCATCCTAACACACACACACACACACACACACATCATACCAACTCTACCAATATATTTCAATTTCAATCATAAAATTCCTTTTTCAACTTGACATAGACACACACACACATTGACTTCATTTTGCCATCAAGAAGAAAACTACTTCCCACACGTCCCTATTATATACGCCTCATGCTCTGACGGTTGTAAGAAGTGCGACGGATAGAGCAAAATTGGAGCGATATGGTATACGGGGGACGACGTGCTCATCAAATGGGCTGAACCAAGGCATATATAGCAGTGGTCTCGGGGAACTCATCAATATCTCAGGTCCATTCTCCATCACTTAACTTAATTCTTCGTCTTAAATTCCTTTTTTGCTGTCGAAATAAAAAAAAAATTTATATATATCAAACACAAGAATGACGAAGAAGGGAAAAAATACTAAAAGGAACCAACCCTTTCCGAACATCGCCCATGTAAACAAACACATCGAATCAAATACTAAAGGAACGCAAAATGGAAATGGGCGAGACGATATATAATACAACGAATGAAGACGTTCAAATTTGCCTTTAAGAATAATGAAATAAAATTATATTAAAGGATCTTAAAGGAAAGACACAACCATGATGAAAACACTTGAGCCAACACGCTGTTGAGACAGAGGGCGCGGTGGAGAGGGGTGGCGGCGCGCACGTGTATGCGAGGTCAGATCAGAAAGACTAATTAATAAGCTTGAAGCAAACACCGCCATAACAACCCACACACACACACACACACACACACAGAGCCAGGGTAAAGTAACGTAATAAAAAGAAAAATTCCAGGTGTTTTTTCAGCACAGCAGACGGGAAAGGTGGAGGAAAAGTGTTGGGACGGGGGAGAGAGAGAGAGAGAGAGAGAGAGAGAGAGAGAGAGAGAGAGAGAGAGAGAGAGAGAGAGAGAGAGCACACACACACAAAAGGGTTCCCAAACTGAAATGCAAGTGGACTTCTTCTGAAGTTCAGAGAATTGGACCAGTTGACTGAAAGACTCACCAAGGAAAGTATTACCTTTCCATTACTCTTCCATCATCTCTCTCTCTCTCTCTCTCTCTCTCTCTCTCTCTCTCTCTCTCTCACACACACACACACACACACACACACACACACGTAGTGACCGTCCAAAGGTACAAATGTGTACACACGTTACCATATTCCATACAGACGATGATCAATTTGTAACAAGGCCAACACGTTACATGTCATGTGTAACCAGGGTTGGAACTGCCCTCCTCGTCACGCACGATGTAACGAGCGGTTCCCATCAGGTGTCTGGCTTAACGACCGTTTAGGAGTCAAGTGGCCCATTTAACGCTAACATCTGACACACACACTAGGGGTAGTGACTCTGCTATGACCTGCAAGGGTTCGAATCCCGGGCGCCTGAAGTCGGTCCACAGTTCACCCAGCTCTTCATCCTCCATTTGGGGTTAGTCGATAAACTGGGCATTATGGCTAAGGTTA
>NC_092285.1:3363399-3365899 GCF_036320965.1 Panulirus ornatus
ATATTGTTAATATCATTGTGTAGTTAACATCTGAATATATATAGTTAACATCACTGTGTTGTTAACATCTGAATATATATTGTTAATATCATTGTGTAGTTAACATCTGAATATATATATAGTTAATATCATTAAGTACTTAACATCTGAATGTATATTCTTAACATCATTGTGTTGTTAACATCCGAATATGTATAGTTAATATCATTGTGTAGTTAACATCCGAATATATATAGTTAACATCCTAATATATAGTTAACATCACTGTGTTGTTAACATCCGAATATATATATAGTTAACATCCTAATATATAGTTAACATCACAGTGTTGTTAACATCTTAATATATATTGTTAACATCACTGTGTAGTTAACATCCGAATATATATAGTTAACATCACTGTGTTGTTAACATCCGAATATATATAATTAACATCCTAATATATAGTTAACATCACAGTGTTGTTAACATCCGAATATATAGTTAACATCCTAATACATAGTTAACATCACAGTGTTGTTAACATCCGAATATATACAGCTACCATCATAATATATATGGTTAACATCCTTATATATAGTTAACATCCTTATACAAGGTTAAAATCCTTATAGTTAACATCCTTGTGTTGTTAACATCCTTATATATACTAAACACCGTTGTATGTCTATCTTCCCTACATTGTTAACATTGTTTAACATCTCTATATGGTTAGCATTCCCTACATTTAACATCCCTGTATAGTTAACAAAATATATATTCCCAGTTTACTGGATAACAACAGTTAAAGGTAATTTAACCCAAATTACTTACCAAAATAGTTATCTTGCCTACATGTGTACGTCTGTAGTTCATGAAGTTAACACTAACATATGTAATTTACATATGCAGGTTAAGTCTCATGGCTGCTACCACTAGTGTGTACGAAAGGATCACAATTTTGCGCGTGATCAATATATTCCTATGAGTCCACGGGGGAAAATGTAACATGATAAGTTGCCAAGTGCACTTTCGTGTCATAATCACATCATCAGGGGAGACACAAGAGAGAAATATAACAGTCAGTTGATATACAACGAAGAGACGAAGCTAGGACGTCATTTGGTAAACATGTGATTAAACATCACATGTGTGTACATGTTAATAATCATTTAAGTGTGTTAGTTATTATTTATCAAATAATTATCATGATCTTTCACTTGTGTAATAACTCAACTCTGTATTTTTTTTTTTTTTTGCCTAAATCCAATAAACTGTCATTTATTTATTTCATTTATTTATTTATTTATTACGTAATATTTTGATAAATACAATTTATTCGCTTTCAATACAACCACTTAACCCCTTGAGTACGACCACTTCACCCCTTGAGTACGACCACTTAACCCCTTGAGTACGACCACTTCACCCCTTGAGTACGACCACTTAACCCCTTGAGTACAACCACTTAACCCCTTGAGTACGACCACTTCACCCCTTGAGTACGACCACTTAACCCCTTGAGTACAACCACTTAATCCCTTGAGTACGACCACTTAACCTCTTGAGTACGACCACTTAATCCCTCGAGTACGACCACTTAACCCCTTGAGTACGACCACTTAACCCCTTGAGTACGACCACTTAACCCCTTGAGTACGACCACTTAACCTCTTGAGTACGACCACTTAACCCCTTGAGTACGACCACTTAACCTCTTGAGTACGACCACTTAATCCCTCGAGTACGACCACTTAACCCCTTGAGTACGACCACTTAACCCCTTGAGTACGACCACTTAACCCCTTGAGTACGACCACTTCACCCCTTGAGTACGACCACTTCACCCCTTGAGTACGACCACTTAACCCCTTGAGTACGACCACTTAACCCCTTGAGTACGACCACTTAACCTCTTGAGTACGACCACTTAACCCCTTGAGTACAACCACTTAACCCCTTGAGTACGACCACTTAACCCCTTGAGTACGACCACTTAACCTTTGAGTACGACCACTTAACCCCTTGAGTACGACCACTTCACCCCTTGAGTACGACCACTTAACCCCTTGAGTACGACCACTTAACCCCTGGAGTACGACCACTTAACCCTTGAATACGACCACTTAACCCCTTGAATACGACCACTTAACCTCTTGAGTACGACCACTTAACCCCTTGAGTACGACCACTTAACCCCTTGAGTACGACCACTTAACCCCTTTGAGTACGACCACTTAACCCCTTTGAGTACGACCACTTAACCCCTTGTGTACGACCAAGTAACCCCTTGTGTACGACCACTTAACCCCTTGAGTACGACCACTTAACCCCTTGAGTACGACCACTTAATCCCTCGAGTACGACCACTTAACCCCTTGAGTACGACCACTAATCCCTCGAGTACGACCACTTAACCCCTTGAGTACGACCACTTCACCCCTTGAGTACGACCACTTCACCCCTTGAGTACGACCACTTCACCCCCTTGAGCACGACCACTTCACCCCTTGAGTACGAC
>NC_092285.1:3380899-3383399 GCF_036320965.1 Panulirus ornatus
TCTACAGTCTACTCCAGTCTAGTCCAGTCTACAGTCTACTCCAGTCTGGACCAGTCTACAGTCTACTCCAGTCTACTACAGTTTATAGTCTACTCCAGTCTAGAGTCTACTCCAGTCTAGTCCAGTCTACAGTCTACTCCAGTCTGGACCAGTCAAGTGGTGGTGACTTCTTGTAACACATGATGAACCAATTCCCTAACCTAACCTGAACCATTGTAGTGTGTGTGTGTGTGTGTGTGTGTGTGGCTGTACCTCAGTACGACGGTACGATCCTTGAGCATGATGGTACGATCCTTGAGCACGACGGTACGATCCTTGAGCACGACGGTACGACCCTTGAGCACGACGGTACGACCCTTGAGCACGACGGTACGATCCTTGAGCACGACGGTACGATCCTTGAGCACGACGGTACGACCCTTGAGCACGACGGTACGACCCTTGAGCATGATGGTACGATCCTTGAGCACGACGGTACAACCCTTGGGCACGACGGTACGATCCTTGAGCACGACGGTACGATCCTTGAGCACGACGGTACGATCCTTGAGCACGACGGTACGATCCTTGAGCACGACGGTACGATCCTTGAGCATGATGGTACGATCCTTGAGCATGATGGTACGATCCTTGAGCACGACGGTACGACCCTTGAGCATGATGGTACGATCCTTGAGCACGACGGTACGATCCTTGACCACGACGGTACGACCCTTGGGCACGACGGTACGATCCTTGACCACGACGGTACGATCCTTGAGCACGACGGTACGATCCTTGCGCACGACGGTACGATCCTTGAGCACGACGGTACGATCCTTGAGCACGACGGTACGATCCTTGAGCACGACGGTACGATCCTTGAACACGACGGTACGATCCTTGAGCACGACGGTACGATCCTTGAGCACGACGGTACGATCCTTGAGCACGACGGTAAGACCCTTGAACACGACGGTACGACCCTTGACCACGACGGTACGACTCTTGAACACGACGGTACGACCCTTGACCACGACGGTACGACTCTTGACCACGACGGTACGACCCTTGAGCACGACGGTACGATCCTTGAGCACGACGGTACGACCCTTGAGCACGACGGTACGATCCTTGAGCACGACGGTACGATCCTTGAGCACGACGGTACGATCCTTGAACACGACGGTACGATCCTTGAGCACGACGGTACGATCCTTGAACACGACGGTACGACCCTTGAGCACGACGGTACGATCCTTGAACACGACGGTACGACTCTTGACCACGACGGTATGACCCTTGAGCACGACATGGTCAAGGGTCGTACCGTACCACACACGCAGGTTATCGTATCCCTACAAAAACATAAGCGTCACACCGTCACACATCTCGTCACACCATCACACGTCTCGTCGCACCGTCACACGTCTCGTCACACCGTCACACATCTCGTCACACCGTCACACGTCTCGTCACACCATCACACGTCTCGTCACACCGTCACACATCTCGTCACACCGTCACACGTCTCGTCACACCATCACACGTCTCGTCACACCATCACACGTCTCGTCACACCATCACACGTCTCGTCACACCGTCACGTACACGTATTGGTCATCCTTTTAACCCCAGGTTGAGCAAGGTCATCTACCCCCCCCACCACCACCTGCTAAGGTCACCTCACATGACCTTCTCATCTCGGCTACAACATGACCCAGCTGTGCATCATTCATCGGCTAATATATCTTTCATAATCTCAAACTTCCCATGATACACAGACTCTACACGCTGACATATACGAAATAGATTTTCCCTGATGAAACTCTCTTGTGTATATATATATATATATATATATATATATATATATATATATATATATATATATATATATACATATATATATATATATATATATATATATATATATATATATATATATATATATATATATATATATATCAACTGACTGTTATATTTCTCTCTTGTGTCTCCCCTGATGATGTGATTATTACACGAAAGTGCACTTGGCAACTTATCGTGTTTCAATTTTCCCCCGTGGACTCATAGGAATATATATACATATATTACACGAGGCTTTGATAAAGGGAGTGAACCACGACAGCCACTGAAGTGCTGCAGGAGTTACCGGTATTGGGGGGGAGGAGGGGGAGGAGGTAGTGAGTGGTCAACCAGCAACTCACACGATGTAAAGAAAACGTCTAGCGGGGGGGGAGGGTGCTAGGGGGGGTGAGGGGGAGGTGGTGCAAGGCGGCCCCCCCATCATCACCCCACCCCCCCAACTTCCTTCCCCTCCCTCCCTAACTTCATCACTTGCACCAACACCAACAACATGATGATCCTAACTTCCTCTAGAGGGTTTAAGATGTCAACCCACACACCAGAGCCCCGTGAAAATAACCGACCTTCCTTCCCCCCCCCCAAACCCCCCCCCCGGCCCCCCATCCGTTTATTTGCACAGTGGACCCCGACACCTGGGGGGGACCTGGGGGGGGCG
>NC_092285.1:3388399-3390899 GCF_036320965.1 Panulirus ornatus
TGTGTACTAATCACATCATCAGGGGAGAAGATACAAGAAAGATGTTTAACCATCAGTTGATATACACATATGAAGGCCTGGCCTCACACCACAGTAATAACACTAACAACCACACAACTCCGACTCCCACTTGGCTCCGAGGGTCAAACGTCTACGCCACAGAAAACGGAGAGGGGGTCAGTCTATCCCACAAAAAACGGGGATGGGGGAAGGGGGGGTAGTGGCGTGCGCTCTCCTTGCGCCACGCTGAGGGGGGGTGTCGGTCAGTGGCGCCAGGGGGGGAGGGATCTGTCCAGGATCTGTGTAACACACACACAACACACACACACAAACACACACACATGCATACATACAATACACACATACACACACACCACTAATATATATATATTATATTATATTATATATATAATTATATATATATATAATAAATAATATTATATATATATATATATAAATATATATATATATATATATATATATATATATATATATATACATCCAGAATTTCAGAGGTTACATATTGTCATTTTAAATGGCCAAATCACCATGGTTTAGGTTGATAAAGGTGATGTTTCCTGTCTACTGTGCCCAAGATCAGACCTAAGGGTCATGGCTTGTACACGACCTTGACGAAGCTACGAAATCCGTCCGGTCCCAGGAGGGGGGGGGGGGAGGAATGGTATGTTAGTTAGTTAAACTGGGTCCAGACAGTGTTAACAGGGTAATGGTGTCGGGGGGGTGGGGGGGAGACATCATGTCGCTCGTGTGTGTATGTGAGGGGGGGGGGACCTGTCTGCTGTACTCGTGTGTGAGGTAAAATTATAACAGCACGTCTTGTACCCTCGTGGACGGTACGACGGTACACGATCCTGAGCACGACGGTACACGACCCTTGAGCACGACGGTACACGACCTTGACCACGACGGTACACGACCCTTGACCACGACGGTACACGACCCTTCACCACGATCGGTACACGATCCTTGACACACGGTACGATCCTTGAGCACGACGGTACACGACCCTGAGCACGACGGTATACGACCCTTGAGCACGACGGTACGATCCTTGACACGACGTACGACCCTTGAACACGACGGTACGATCCTTGAGCACGACGGTACGACCCTTGAGCACGAGGTACTCGACCCTTGAACACGACGGTACGACCCCTCAGCACGACGGTACTGACCCTTGACCAGACGGTACACGACCCTTGACCACGACGGTAAACACGATCCTTGACACAAACGGTGTCGACCTTGACCACGACGGTACACGACCCTTGACCACGACGGTACACGATCCTTGACCACGACGGTACACGATCCTTGACCACGACGGTACACGACCCTGACCAGCGACGTTGACCCTTTGACCATGACGGTTACACGACCCTTGGCTTATAAGATCCTTTTCCACAACGGTACGTACTGTAACTACGGTACTACGACCTTAACGAGGTAACGACCCTTGACCACGACGGTACACCCTTGACCATGACGTACACGATCCTTGACCACACGTACACGACCCTGACCTCGAGAACGGTACACGACCCTTGAGCACGACGGTACACGACCCTTGAGCACGACGGTACACGAACCCTTGACCATGACGGTACACGACCTTGGACCACGACGGTATACGACCCTTGACCCGACGGTACACGACCCTTGACACGACGGTCTGAACCTTTTTCGTCATAAAAGGCCTGACCTTTGACCTGGGGTGGGGAGGGGTGGGAGGGGAAGGGTGGAGGGTGAGGGGGGGGGTTTCAACATCACCTCAAGGTCGACCTTGACCACTAACACCTCGCCAGCACTCAACCTGCCCACGAGGCTGAAACATAACCCGGAAAATAGAATAAATCTAAAAATCATCTTTCTGATAGATAAGTCGGGCACAACCCCCAGCCAATAGGCATCAAGCAATTCAACGTGTGTGTCGGGTCAAGCAGCGTCTTCGTCACCGCCCTCATTAGCATACGTCACTCTCTTAGGGTCACACACGAACACACACACACAAGGGTCAATATCTGGTGTCAGGCTCAAGCACTCCAACCTCACATCCCTCATCAAAACCTGCCTCACTCACTCACTTCACTCACTCACACTCCAATCATGTGTACGAGAAATATAGCTAATTACTGTATATAATAACAATGTATAATCAAATTTATCATTATCATTGTCATTCATAATAACAATACAATATCATAATAATTAAAATAATAATAATAATAATAATAATAATAGTAATAATAATAATAATAATAATAATAATAATTAATAATAATAATAATAACAGTATAATGATGATAATAATAGTAATAATAATAATTATACTTATAATATAATAATATAATAATAATAATAATAATAATAATAATAATAATATAATGATGATAATAATAATAATAATATATTAATAATAATAATATAATAAAAAATAATAATAACAGTAATAATGATGATAATAATAGTAATAATAATA
>NC_092285.1:3403399-3423399 GCF_036320965.1 Panulirus ornatus
TAGAGGGAAAATCCTCACTTGGCCCCTCTCTCTGTTCCTTCTTTTGGAAAATTAAAAAAAAAAAAAAAAAAAAAATAATAATAATAATAATAATAATAATAATAATAATAATAATAATAATAATATGAAGTCCTTGCTTCCCGTGTCACACCCTCACCACATCTATCGCTCACCACCTGTCTATCGCTCACCACCCATCTATCGCTCACCACCCATCTATCGCTCACCACCCATCTATCGCTCACCACCTGTCTATCGCTCACCACCTGTCTATCGCTCACCACCTGTCTATCGCTCACCACCCATCTATCAGACCAGAGTGGGTGGGGCCCTGGGTGGGTGTAGGCCCCCCGCCCCCCAGCATGACAGTAACCCACCCTCACCTTCCCCCCCCCCCACCCCGCCCCACCACCGTCAGGTAGACCCCGGGGGGCCGGCCACGCCCCTGGGGGTCGTGTTACTCCCTCCGGAAATATGAGATGGATTCTTGATATACCAGTGACCCGTGATATACTTCTGATCCTGGGTGATATACTATTGATCCTGGGTGATATACCACTAATTCCTAGTGATATACCATTGATTCTGGTTGATATACCACTGATTCGTAGTGATATATCACTGATTCTTAGTGATATACCACTGATTCTTAGTGATATACCACTGATTCTAGGTGATATACCACTGATTCTTGGTGATATACTACTGATTCTAGGTGATATACTACTGATTCGCAGTGATATATCACTGATTCTTAGTGATATACCACTGATTCTTAGTGATATACTACTGATTCTAAGTGATATACCAGCGATTCTTGGTGATATACTAGTCGGTATGGGTGATATATATGTGATCTGTGGCCACATACTACTCCTTCCACCTGATATACTTGCCAATCTGGTGCATATATACGTGATTATTCATGACTCGACCAACATATGTTTCAATAATAAAAATAACAATAATAATAATAATATTAATAATAATAATAATAATAATAATAATAATAATAATAATAATAATAATAATATAAACCAAACATATATAATAACTATATCTATAAAAAACACAAAACCATACATGATATTTCGCTTGCTGTTCGAACAACTTGAAGCTAATTAGGTCATCAATGTAGGGGTCATTTAACAAGTTAATTAGGTCATCAATATTGGGGTCATTTAACAAGTTAATTAGGTCATCAATGTAAGGGTCATTTAACAAGTTAATTAGGTCATCAATGTTGCTTCATATCAATAGAAGAGATTTATTCTCTAATGCCCTTGCCTCGCGAGGCCAACGAGAGGGAAGTGATAATACGGGAGGGGAGGGTTCGTTAATGAGAGAGAGAGAGAGAGAGAGAGAGAGAGAGAGAGAGAGAGAGAGAGAGAGAGAGAGAGAGAGAGAGAGAGAGAGAGAGCTTCCTGAATAGAATCGTGTATCAGAAAATGCCGTTTTCCATTCCAGTAAAAAATAACTTCTTTTTTGAGTTTTCTTTTTCCAAAGAAAACGAGAGGTTGGGAGGGGGAGGGGGTACTCGAGAGGCGGAGGCGCTCCCCCAGTACCATGAGGGGATGGGGTGGGGGTAGGGGTGTGGTGTGGTGTGGTGTGGGGGTGTGAGTGTGGGGTGTGGGGTGTGGACGTCAGCCCAGGTATGTGTGGTGGTGTGGGTGTGGGGTTGGTGTGGGGTGTGGGGTGTGTGGGGTGGGGGTGTGGACGTCAGCCCAGGTATGTGTGGTGTGGTGTGGGTGTGGGGTTGGTGTGGTGTGTGGGTGTGGGGTGTGGGTGTGGACGTCAGCCCAGGTATGTGTGGTGTGGTGTGGGTGTGGGGTTGGTGTGGTGTGTGGGTGTGGGGTGTGGGTGTGGACGTCAGCCCAGGTATGTGTGGTGTGGTGTGGGTGTGGGGTTGGTGTGGGTGGGGGTGTGTGGGGTGTGGACGTCAGCCTAGGTATGTGTGGTGTGGTGTGGGTGTGGGGTTGGTGTGGTGTGTGGGTGTGGGGTGTGGGTGTGGACGTCAGCCCAGGTATGTGTGGTGTGGTGTGGGTGTGGGGTTGGTGTGGGTGGGGGTGTGTGGGGTGTGGACGTCAGCCTAGGTATGTGTGGTGTGGTGTGGGTGTGGGGTTGGTGTGGTGTGTGGGTGTGGGGTGTGGGTGTGGACGTCAGCCCAGGTATGTGTGGTGTGGTGTGGGGTTGGTGGGGTGTGGAAGTGTGGGGTGTGTGGGGTGTGGACGTCAGCCCAGGTATGCTGTCCTTGTGTATCATAATTAGCGACGCTGGTGTGGGGGTGGGGGTGGGGGGGAGGGGAGAATATCGACACCTGCCCACTTCAGTGATGATTTCCCCCCTCCCCTTCCCCTCCTTCCCCCTCCCCTTCCCCTCCCCCTTTAACCCCCCTCCCCCCCCTCTCTCCTCGTACAATAAGGACCAAGAGGAGGAGGGGGGGAGGGGGAGGAGTGAAGCCAACCCCCCCACCACAGCCAACTCCAAACCCCCCACCCCCCCCTCTTACAAGTCCCTCCTCCAAGGAGAGAGAGAGAGAGAGAGAGAGAGAGAGAGAGAGAGAGAGAGAGAGAGAGAGAGAGAGAGTGGAAGACTTCGGTCTCGATGTGGTCATAAAAATACGAAAAGTGAGTAAAAGGAACGACTTATATGTGTGGGGGTTCTGTATGTGTGGGGGTTCTATAAGTGTGGGATTCTATAAGTGTGGGGTTCTATAAGTGTGGGGATTCTATAAGTGTGGGGGTTCTGAGTGTGGGGGTTCTAAGTGTGGGAGTTCTAAGTTTGGGGTTCTATAAGTGTGGGGTTCTGAGTGTGGGGGTTCTAAGTGTGGGAGTTCTAAGTTTGGGGGTTCTATAAGTGTGGGGGTTCTGAGTGTGGGGGTTCTAAGTGTGGGAGTTCTAAGTTTGGGGTTCTATAAGTGTGGGGTTCTATAAGTGTCTGGTTCTATAAGTGTGAGGGTTCTATACGTGTGGGGTTCTATAAGTGTGGGGGTTCAAGTCTCACTTTAAGAAGATGGGTTCAGGTGAAGGACGCCAGAGTGACTTCAGTCTGTGATTATCTGAAGTGGGCCACTGAAGGAAGGGGTCCTGAAGGAAGGGGTCCTGAAAGAAGGGGTTCTGAAGGAAGGGGTCCTGAAGGAAAAAGTCCTGAAAGAAGGGGTCCTGAAGGAAGGGGTCCTGAAGGAAAAAGTCCTGAAAGAAGGGGTCCTGAAGGAAGGGGTCCTGAAAGAAGGGGTTCTGAAAGAAGGGGTTCTGAAGGAAGGGGTCCTGAAGGAAGGGGTTCTGAAGGAAGGGGTCCTGAAGGAAGGGGTGCTGAAGGGAAAAGTCCTGAAAAAGGGGTTCTGAAGGAAGGGGTCCTGAAAGAAGGGGTTCTGAAGGAAGGGGTCCTGAAAGAAGGGGTTCTAAAGGAAGGGGTCCTGAAGGAAGGGGTGCTGAAGGGAAAAGTCCTGAAAAAGGGGTTCTGAAGGAAGGGGTCCTGAAAGAAGGGGTTCTGAAGGAAGGGGTCCTGAAAGAAGGGGTTCTGAAGGAAGGGGTCCTGAAGGAAAAAGTCCTGAAAGAAGGGGTCCTGAAGGAAGGGGTCCTGAAAGAAGGGGTCCTGAAAGAAGGGGTTCTGAAGGAAGGGGTCCTGAAAGAAGGGGTCCTGAAAGAAGGGGTTTTGAAGGAAGGGGTCCTGAAAGAAGGGGTTCTGAAGGAAGGGGTCCTGAAGGAAGGGGTGCTGAAGGGAAAAGTCCTGAAAAAGGGGTTCTGAAGGAAGGGGTCCTGAAAGAAGGGGTTCTGAAGGAAGGGGTCCTGAAAGAAGGGGTTCTGAAGGAAGGGGTCCTGAAGGAAGGGGTGCTGAAGGGAAAAGTCCTGAAAAAGGGGTTCTGAAGGAAATGATAAATAGATAGATAGATAGATAGATAGACTGGCAGATAGATATATATAGACTGATACACAGACAGATAGACAGATAGGTATATAAATACACAGATAGATACAGAGACAGATAGAGATACAGACAGATACACAGACACATAGATATAGAAAGATACACAGACAGATTAGAGAAAAAAATAGATAAACAGATAGATAGATAGACAGCTAGGGGCAGAAACTTCAAGCGACTTGAAATCTATAAAACACAGGAAAGTTACAGACACAGAGGATTAGGTCGGACATATATCGTGGTATGTGATCATAAGAAATCTGGTTCAACATTAATGGACGACTGGATCCTTTAAAAGGACCTTGTTCAACACAGGAGCATATCCTAGGACGACTGGATCCTTTTAAACTGTCGTGTTCGATCCCTTCCCACACCGCCCCCCCCGTCACCTTACGTCTGAGTGCCTCGTCTATATAAACAAAGTCGACCCGCAAGATCATCATCACCCCTCACACACCCCACCTGTTCATCCCCTCACACACCCCACCTGTTCATCCCCTCACACACCCCACCTGTTCATCCCCTCACACACTCCACCTGTTCATCCCCTCACACACCCCACCTGTTCATCCCCTCACACACCCCACCTGTTCATCCCCTCACACACCCCACCTGTTCATCCCCTCACACACCCCACCTGTTCATCCCCTCACACACCCCACCTGTTCATCCCCCTCACACACCCCACCTGTTCATCCCCTCACACACCCCACCTGTTCATCCCCTCACACACCCCACCTGTTCATCCCCTCACACACCCCACCTGTTCATCCCCTCACACACCCCACCTGTTCATCCCCTCACACACCCCACCTGTTCATCCCCTCACACACCCCACCTGTTCATCCCCTCACACACCCCACCTGTTCATCCCCTCACACACCCCACCTGTTCATCCCCTCACACACCCCACCTGTTCATCCCCTCACACACCCCACCTGTTCATCCCCTCACACACCCCACCTGTTCATCCCCTCACACACCCCACCTGTTCATCCCCTCACACACCCCACCTGTTCATCCCCTCACACACCCCACCTGTTCATCCCCTCACACACCCCACCTGTTCATCCCCTCACACACCCCACCTGTTCATCCCCTCACACACCCCACCTGTTCATCCCCTCACACACCCCACCTGTTCATCCCCTCACACACCCCACCTGTTCATCCCCTCACACACCCCACCTGTTCATCCCCTCACACACCCTACCTGTTCATCCCCTCACACACCCCTACCTGTTCATCCCCTCACACACCCCTACCTGTTCATCCCCTCACACACCCCACCTGTTCATCCCCTCACACACCCCACCTGTTCATCCCCTCACACACCCCACCTGTTCATCCCTCACACACCCCACCTGTTCATCCCCTCACACACCCCACCTGTTCATCCCCTCACACACCCCACCTGTTCATCCCCTCACACACCCCACCTGTTCATCCCCTCACACACCCCACCTGTTCATCCCCTCACACACCCCACCTGTTCATCCCCTCACACACCCCACCTGTTCATCCCCTCACACACCCCACCTGTTCATCCCCTCACACACCCCACCTGTTCATCCCCTCACACACCCCACCTGTTCATCCCCTCACACACCCCACCTGTTCATCCCCCTCACACACCCCACCTGTTCATCCCCTCACACACCCCACCTGTTCATCCCCTCACACACCCCACCTGTTCATCCCCTCACACACCCCACCTGTTCATCCCCTCACACACCCCACCTGTTCATCCCTCACACACCCCACCTGTTCATCCCCTCACACACCCCCTATCCTCACACACCCACCTGTTCATCCCCTCACACACCCCACCTGTTCATCCCCTCACACACCCCACCTGTTCATCCCCTCACACACCCCACCTGTTCATCCCCTCACACACCCCACCTGTTCATCCCCTCACACACCCCACCTGTTCGTCCCCTCACACACCCCACCTGTTCATCCCCCTCACACACCCCACCTGTTCATCCCCTCACACACCCCACCTGTTCATCCCCTCACACACCCCACCTGTTCATCCCCTCACACACCCCACCTGTTCATCCCCTCACACACCCCACCTGTTCATCCCCTCACACACCCCACCTGTTCATCCCTCACACACCCCCACCTGTTCATCCCCTCACACACCCCACCTGTTCATCCCCTCACACACTCCACCTGTTCATCCCCTCACACACCCCACCTGTTCATCCCCTCACACACCCCAACTGTTCATCCCCTCACACACCCCACCTGTTCATCCCCTCACACACCCAATCTGTTCATCCCCTCACCCCACCCCCCCACCTGTTCATCCCCTCACCCACCCCATCTGTTCATCCCCTCACCCCAACCCCCCACCTGTTCATCCCCTCACACACCCCATCTGTTCATCCCCTCACCCCACCCCCCACCTTCCTCATTATGATCAGCCTCATTAACATAAAATGACCAATGTAATTACCAAGTAACTGCAGATCATAACTTGTTCAATAATAATAATAATAATAATAATAATAATAATAATAATAATAACATTAATAATAATAGTAATATTAATAATAATAGTAATATTAATAATAATAATAATAATAATAATAATAATAATTGGGGAAGAGCAGTGTGGTTTCAGAAGTGGTAGAGGATGTGTGGATCAGGTGTTTGCTTTGAAGAATGTATGTGAGAAATACTTAGAAAAGCAAATGGATTTGTATGTAGCATTTATGGATCTGGAGAAGGCATATGATAGAGTTGATAGAGATGCTCTGTGGAAGGTATTAAGAATATATGGTGTGGGAGGAAAGTTGTTAGAAGCAGTGAAAAGTTTTTATCGAGGATGTAAGGCATGTGTACGTGTAGGAAGAGAGGAAAGTGATTGGTTCTCAGTGAATGTAGGTTTGCGGCAGGGGTGTGTGATGTCTCCATGGTTGTTTAATTTGTTTATGGATGGGGTTGTTAGGGAGGTAAATGCAAGAGTCTTGGAAAGAGGGGCAAGTATGAAGTCTGTTGGGGATGAGAGAGCTTGGGAAGTAAGTCAGTTGTTGTTCGCTGATGATACAGCGCTGGTGGCGGATTCATGTGAGAAACTGCAGAAGCTGGTGACGGAGTTTGGTAAAGTGTGTGGAAGAAGAAAGTTAAGAGTAAATGTGAATAAGAGCAAGGTTATTAGGTACAGTAGGGTTGAGGGTCAAGTCAATTGGGAGGTGAGTTTGAATGGAGAAAAACTGGAGGAAGTGAAGTGTTTTAGATATCTGGGAGTGGATCTGTCAGCGGATGGAACCATGGAAGCGGAAGTGGATCATAGGGTGGGGGAGGGGGCGAAAATTTTGGGAGCCTTGAAAAATGTGTGGAAGTCGAGAACATTATCCCGGAAAGCAAAAATGGGTATGTTTGACGGAATAGTGGTTCCAACAATGTTGTATGGTTGCGAGGCGTGGGCTATGGATAGAGGTGTGCGCAGGAGGATGGATGTGCTGGAAATGAGATGTTTGAGGACAATGTGTGGTGTGAGGTGGTTTGATCGAGTAAGTAACGTAAGGGTAAGAGAGATGTGTGGAAATAAAAAGAGCGTGGTTGAGAGAGCAGAAGAGGGTGTTTTGAAATGGTTTGGGCACATGGAGAGGATGAGTGAGGAAAGATTGACCAAGAGGATATATGTGTCGGAGGTGGAGGGAACGAGGAGAAGAGGGAGACCAAATTGGAGGTGGAAAGATGGAGTGAAAAAGATTTTGTGTGATCGGGGCCTGAACATGCAGGAGGGTGAAAGGAGGGCAAGGAATAGAGTGAATTGGAGCGATGTGGTATACAGGGGTTGACGTGCTGTAAGTGGATTGAATCAAGGCATGTGAAGCGTCTGGGGTAAACCATGGAAAGCTGTGTAGGTATGAATATTTGCGTGTGTGGACGTGTGTATGTACATGTGTATGGGGGGGGGGGGGTTGGGCCATTTCTTTCGTCTGTTTCCTTGCGCTACCTCGCAAACGCGGGAGACAGCGACAAAGTATAAAAAAAAAAAAAAAAAAAAAAAAAAAAAAAAAAAAAAAAAATAAGAATAATAATAACTAACAATGTTCAGTTACTTTTTTGGACCCGACCCCCCAAACAAAACGTAGCCTCAGAATTTATTATCAATTTATACACAAACACAAGACGAGGACAAAACTGAAGGCCATACGAACCATTTTCTATACCTGGAATAAATCGAAAATATCATCTTGAATTCTGGCGGCAATTAAATGTCGTAAAAAAAACACACACACACACAAAAAAAAAATGTTAGCGTTAATGAGCAGTTCAGCCGGTGTAGCTACCCTCATTAAGTGGCCTTAATTAGCACATCGCCTTCCCCCCTCCCCCCCCCCCCCACCACCACCAGCCGCTCAATTACCCAGAGGGTCCTTATGCCAGACCCCCCCCCACCCCCCCCCCCCCTCCTGGAGTGGCCCGCGACCCACGGACCACCACCTCCAGGGCTGGGGAGGGGGGGGGGGCTGAGTGATGAGAGGTTCCTGAGCGAGTGAGAGGTTGCTTACTGTGAGAGGTTGCTGAGTGAGAGGTTGCTGAGTGAGAGGTTCCTTACTGTAAGAGGTTGCTGGGTGAGAGGTTGCTGAGTGAGAGGTTGCTGGGTGAGAGGTTTCTTACTGTGAGAGGTTGCTGAGTGAGAGGTTCCTTACTGTGAGGTTGCTGGGTGAGAGGTTGCTGAGTGAGAGGTTCCTTACTGTGAGAGGTTGCTGGGTGAGAGGTTGCTGGGTGAGAGGTTGCTGGGTGAGAGGTTTCTTACTGTGAGAGGTTGCTGAGTGAGAGGTTGCTGGGTGAGAGGTTGCTGGGTGAGAGGTTCCTTACTGTGAGAGGTTGCTGAGTGAGAGGTTGCTGGGTGAGAGGTTGCTGGGTGAGAGGTTTCTTACTGTGAGAGGTTGCTGAGTGAGAGGTTCCTTACTGTGAGGTTGCTGGGTGAGAGGTTGCTGAGTGAGAGGTTCCTTACTGTGAGAGGTTGCTGGGTGAGAGGTTGCTGAGTGAGAGGTTCCTTACTGTGAGAGGTTGCTGGGTGAGAGGTTGCTGGGTGAGAGGTTCCTTACTGTGAGAGGTTGCTGAGTGAGAGGTTGCTGGGTGAGAGGTTGCTGGGTGAGAGGTTCCTTACTGTGAGAGGTTGCTGGGTGAGAGGTTGCTGGGTGAGAGGTTTCTTACTGTGAGAGGTTGCTGAGTGAGAGGTTCCTTACTGTGAGAGGTTGCTGGGTGAGAGGTTTCTTACTGTGAGAGGTTGCTGAGTGAGAGGTTGCTGGGTGAGAGGTTGCTGGGTGAGAGGTTTCTTACTGTGAGAGGTTGCTGGGTGAGAGGTTGCTGGGTGAGAGGTTCCTTACTGTGAGAGGTTGCTGAGTGAGAGGTTGCTGGGTGAGAGGTTCCTTACTGTGAGAGGTTGCTGGGTGAGAGGTTGCTGGGTGAGAGGTTTCTTACTGTGAGAGGTTGCTGGGTGAGAGGTTCCTTACTGTGAGAGGTTGCTGGGTGAGAGGTTCCTTACTGTGAGAGGTTGCTGGGTGAGAGGTTCCTTACTGTGAGAGGTTGCTGAGTGAGAGGTTGCTGGGTGAGAGGTTGCTGGGTGAGAGGTTGCTGGGTGAGAGGTTCCTTACTGTGAGAGGTTGCTGAGTGAGAGGTTGCTGGGTGAGAGGTTGCTGGGTGAGAGGTTCCTTACTGTGAGAGGTTGCTGGGTGAGAGGTTCCTTACTGTGAGAGGTTGCTGGGTGAGAGGTTCCTTACTGTGAGAGGTTGCTGAGTGAGAGGTTGCTGGGTGAGAGGTTGCTGGGTGAGAGGTTGCTGGGTGAGAGGTTGCTGGGTGAGAGGTTCCTTACTGTGAGAGGTTGCTGGGTGAGAGGTTTCTTACTGTGAGAGGTTGCTGGGTGAGAGGTTCCTTACTGTGAGAGGTTGCTGGGTGAGAGGTTGCTGGGTGAGAGGTTTCTTACTGTGAGAGGTTGCTGGGTGAGAGGTTGCTGGGTGAGGTTTCTTACTGTGAGAGGTTGCTGGGTGAGAGGTTGCTGGGAGAGAGGTTCCTTACTGTGAGAGGTTGCTGGGTGAGAGGTTGCTGAGTGAGAGGTTGCTGGGTGAGAGGTTGCTGGGTGAGAGGTTGCTGGGTGAGAGGTTTCTTACTGTGAGAGGTTGCTGAGTGAGAGGTTCCTTACTGTGAGGTTGCTGAGTGAGAGGTTCCTTACTGTGAGGTTGCTGAGTGAGAGGTTCCTTACTGTGAGGTTGCTGAGTGAGAGGTTGCTGGGTGAGAGGTTCCTGGGTGAGAGGTTGCTGGGTGAGAGGTTCCTTACTGTGAGAGGTTGCTGAGTGAGAGGTTCCTTACTGTGAGGTTGCTGAGTGAGAGGTTGCTGGGTGAGAGGTTGCTGGGTGAGAGGTTGCTGGGTGAGAGGTTGCCGATTGAGAGGTTCCTTACTGTGAGAGGTTGATGAGTGAGAGGTTCCTTACTGTGAGAGGTTGCTGGGTGAGAGGTTGCTGGGTGAGAGGTTCCTTACTGTGAGAGGTTGCTGAGTGAGAGGTTGCTGGGTGAGAGGTTGCTGGGTGAGAGGTCCCTTACTGTGAGAGGTTGCTGAGTGAGAGGTTGCTGGGAGAGAGGTTGCTGGGTGAGAGGTTTCTTACTGTGAGAGGTTGCTGAGTGAGAGGTTCCTTCCTGTGAGAGGTTGCTGAGTTAGAGGTTCCTTACTGTGAGAGGTTGCTGGGTGAGAGGTTGCTGGGTGAGAGGTTCCTTACTGTGAGAGGTTGCTGGGTGAGAGGTTCCTTACTGTGAGAGGTTGCTGGGTGAGAGGTTGCTGAGTGAGAGGTTCCTTACTGTGAGAGGTTGCTGGGTGAGAGGTTGCTGGGTGAGAGGTTCCTTACTGTGAGAGGTTGCTGGGTGAGAGGTTGCTGAGTGAGAGGTTGCTGGGTGAGAGGTTCCTTACTGTGAGAGGTTGCTGGGTGAGAGGTTGCTGAGTGAGATGTTCCTTACTGTGAGAGGTTGCTGGGTGAGAGGTTGCTGAGTGAGAGGTTGCTGGGTGAGAGGTTCCTTACTGTGAGAGGTTGCTGGGTGAGAGGTTGCTGGGTGAGAGGTTCCTTATTGTGAGAGGTTGCTGGGTGAGAGGTTGCTGGGTGAGAGGTTGCTGGGTGAGAGGTTCCTTACTGTGAGAAGTTCCTTACTGTGAGAGGTTGCTGGGTGAGAGGTTGCTGAGTGAGAGGTTGCTGGGTGAGAGGTTCCTTACTGTGAGAGGTTGCTGGGTGAGAGGTTGCTGGGTGAGAGGTTCCTTACTGTGAGAGGTTGCTGGGTGAGAGGTTGCTGGGTGAGAGGTTCCTTACTGTGAGAGGTTGATGAGAGGTTCCTTACTGTGAGAGGTTGCTGGGTGAGAGGTTCCTTACTGTGAGAGGTTGCTGGGTGAGAGGTTCCTTACTGTGAGAGGTTGCTGAGTGAGAGGTTGCTGGGTGAGAGGTTCCTTACTGTGAGAGGTTCCTTGCTGTGAGAGGTTGATGGGTGAGAGGTTACTGGGTGAGAGGTTCCTTACTGTGAGAGGTTGCTGAGTAAGAGGTTGCTGGGTGAGAGGTTCCTTACTGTGAGAGGTTGCTGGGTGAGAGGTTCCTTACTGTGAGAGGTTGCTGAGTAAGAGGTTGCTGGGTGAGAGGTTCCTTACTGTGAGAGGTTGCTGGGTGAGAGGTTCCTTACTGTGAGAGGTTGCTGAGTGAGAGGTTGCTGGGTGAGAGGTTCCTTACTGTGAGAGGTTGCTGGGTGAGAGGTTCCTTACTGTGAGAGGTTGCTGGGTGAGAGGTTCCTTACTGTGAGAGGTTGCTGGGTGAGAGGTTCCTTACTGTGAGAGGTTGCTGGGTGAGAGGTTCCTTACTGTGAGAGGTTGCTGAGTGAGAGGTTGCTGGGTGAGAGGTTCCTTACTGTGAGAGGTTGCTGGGTGAGAGGTTCCTTACTGTGAGAGGTTGCTGGGTGAGAGGTTGCTGGGTGAGAGGTTCCTTACTGTGAGAGGTTGCTGGGTGAGAGGTTGCTGGGTGAGAGGTTCCTTACTGTGAGAGGTTGCTGGGTGAGAGGTTCCTTACTGTGAGAGGTTGCTGGGTGAGAGGTTCCTTACTGTGAGAGGTTGCTGGGTGAGAGGTTCCTTACTGTGAGAGGTTGCTGGGTGAGAGGTTCCTTACTGTGAGAGGTTGCTGGGTGAGAGGTTCCTTACTGTGAGAGGTTGCTGGGTGAGAGGTTGATGGGTGAGAGGTTACTGGGTGAGAGGTTCCTTACTGTGAGAGGTTGCTGAGTGAGAGGTTCCTTACTGTGAGAGGTTGCTGAGTGAGAGGTTGCTGAGTGAGAGGTTCCTCACTGTGAGAGGTTGTTGAGTGAGAGGTTCCTCACTGTGAGAGGTTGCTGAGTGAGAGGTTCCTCACTGTGAGAGGTTGCTGAGTGAGAGGTTGCTGAGTGAGAGGTTGCTCACTGTGAGAGGTTGCTGAGTGAGAGGTTCCTCACTGTGAGAGGTTGCTGAGTGAGAGGTTCCTTACTGTGAGAGGTTGCTGAGTGAGAGGTTGCTGGGTGAGAGGTTCCTTACTGTGAGAGGTTGATGGGTGAGAGGTTACTGGGTGAGAGGTTCCTTACTGTGAGAGGTTGCTGAGTGAGAGGTTCCTTACTGTGAGAGGTTGCTGAGTGAGAGGTTCCTTACTGATGTTCTCACACACAACACTTCAGCTCACAACCCTCCCTCTTCTCTACCCAACATCTTTCCCATCTATTCCAAAACTCAACTCTCCCTTCCACTCCACAACCATCTATTCCATGTAAGTGTAAGTGTAAGTGTGTGTGTGTGTGTGTGTGTGTGTGTGTGTGTGTGTGTGGGGTACACCAGGAAGGGCCCCACACACCACACTTCGTAAGGCCTGGCCTGGCCGGCCACAACGAAAACGTAATAATTAACAAAATGTTCTCACAACTCATTACGATAAATGACTGTTGGGGTCAAGTGTTCCATATTCACCAGTTGACCTTCATAGGTCAATTACTTTACTGATATACATATATATATATACATTTTTTTTTTTTTTTTTTTTTTTTTTATATACTTTGTCGCTGTCTCCCGCGTTTGCGAGGTAGCGCAAGGAAACAGACGAAAGAAATGGCCCAACCCCCCCCCCCCATACACATGTACATACAAACGTCCACACACGCAAATATACATACCTACACAGCTTTCCATGGTTTACCCCAGACGCTTCACATGCCTTGATTCAATCCACTGACAGCACGTCAACCCCTGTATACCACATGACTCCAATTCACTCTATTCCTTGCCCTCCTTTCACCCTCCTGCATGTTCAGGCCCCGATCACACAAAATCTTTTTCACTCCATCTTTCCACCTCCAATTTGGTCTCCCTCTTCTCCTAGTTCCCTCCACCTCCGACACATATATCCTCTTGGTCAATCTCTCCTCACTCATCCTCTCCATGTGCCCAAACCATTTCAAAACACCCTCTTCTGCTCTCTCAACCACGCTCTTTTTATTTCCACACATCTCTCTTACCCTTACGTTACTTACTCGATCAAACCACCTCACACCACACATTGTCCTCAAACATCTCATTTCCAGCACATCCATCCTCCTGCGCACAACTCTATCCATAGCCCACGCCTCGCAACCATACAGCATTGTTGGAACCACTATTCCTTCAAACATACCCATTTTTGCTTTCCGAGATAATGTTCTCGACTTCCACACATTTTTCAAGGCTCCCAAAATTTTCGCCCCCTCCCCCACCCTATGATCCACTTCCGCTTCCATGGTTCCATCCGCTGCCAGATCCACTCCCAGATATCTAAAACACTTCACTTCCTCCAGTTTTTCTCCATTCAAACTTACCTCCCAATTGACTTGACCCTCAACCCTACTGTACCTAATAACCTTGCTCTTATTCACATTTACTCTCAACTTTCTTCTTCCACACACTTTACCAAACTCAGTCACCAGCTTCTGCAGTTTCTCACATGAATCAGCCACCAGCGCTGTATATATATATATATATATATATATATATATATATATATATATATATATATATATATATATATATATAAACCTTTGAACAGTTTTGTGTCAAGGTCACTTAGGTCGTCCATAACCACCTGGAGGAACGACTCAGGTCGTCCATAACCACCTGGAGGAACGACTCAGGTCGTCCAGCACCACCTGGAGGGGAACCACTTATCCAGGACGACCACCTGGGAAGCCTTTCGGACGACCACCTGGTGAAACCACTTAAGAACGAACAGGAGAAACCACTTAGGGCGACCCCACGTACAGAACCTTACCCTACCCACCTACACACTTAACCCAGACCATTGTACATGGTTCCTTCTACACTACAGTAACCACTAGCCTTTACCCACCTATCCCCACCTTTACCCATCTATCCCCATCTTTACCCACCTATACTCACCTATCCCCACCTTTATCCACCTATCCCCACCTTTACCCACCTATCCCCATCTTTATCCACCTATACTCACCTATCCCCACCTGTCCCCACCTTCATCCACCTATACTCACCTATCCCCACCTTTACCCACCTATCCCCACCTTTACCCACCTGTCCTCACCTTCACCCACCTATCCCCACTTATATACGTCCCAAGGGATGGCCTCTATCCCAGGTCTAGCCCAAGGATAGGACGTGTTCAGGTGGGGGTCGGCCTACCTATCCTTCCCTGCCAGTGTGGGATCCTTACTATCCTTCTGAAGTTCAGACTTGTGTTACTGCTGACATACTGAACTTCAGACTTGTGTTACTGCTGACATACTGAACTTCAGACTTGTGTTACTGCTGACATACTGAAGTTCAGACTTGTGTTACTGCTGACATACTGAACTTCAGACTTGTGTTACTGCTGACATACTGAAGTTCAGACTTGTGTTACTGCTGACATACTGAAGTTCAGACTTGTTACCGCTGACATACTGAAGTTCAGACTTGTGTTACTGCTGACATACTGAAGTTCAGACTTGTGTTACTGCTGACATACTGAAGTTCAGACTTGTGTTACTGCTGACATACTGAACTTCACACTTGTGTTACTGCTGACATACTGAAGTTCAGACTTGTGTTACTGCTGACATACTGAAGTTCAGACTTGTGTTACTGCTGACATACTAAAGTTCAGACTTGTGTTACTGCTGACATACTGAAGTTCAGACTTGTGTTACTGCTGACATCCTGAAGTTCAGACTTGTTTTACTGCTGACATACTGAACTTCAGACTTGTGTTACTGCTGACATGCTGAAGTTCAGACTTGTGTTACTGCTGACATACTGAAGTTCAGACTTGTGTTACTGCTGACATACTGAAGTTCAGACTTGTGTTACTGCTGACATACTGAACTTCAGACTTGTGTTACTGCTGACATACTGAACTTCAGACTTGTGTTACTGCTGACATACTGAAGTTCAGACTTGTGTTACTGCTGACATACTGAAGTTCAGACTTGTTGTTACTGCTGACATACTGAACTTCAGACTTGTGTTACTGCTGACATACTGAACTTCAGACTTGTGTACTGCTGACACTACTGAAGTTCAGACTTTTGTTACTGCTGACATACTGAAGTTCAGACTTGTAGTACTAGCTGACATACTGAAGTTCAGACTTGTGTTACTGCTGACATACTGAACTTCAGACTTGTTGTTACTGCTGACATACTGAACTTCAGACTTGTGTTACTGCTGACATACTGAAGTTCAGGGACTTCGTGTTACTGCTGACATACTGAAGTTTCCAGACTTGTGTTACTGCTGACATACTGAGTTCAGACTTGTGTTACTGCTGACATACTGAAGTTCAGACTTGTTTACTGCTGACATACTGAAGTTCAGACTTGTGTTTACTGCTGACATACTGAAGCTTCAGACTTGTGTTACTGCTGACATACTGAAGTTCAGACTTGTGTTACTGCTGACATACTGAACTTCACCTTGCTGCTTACTGCTGACATACTGAACTTGTGTTACTGCTGACATACTGAAGTTCAGACTTGTGTTACTGCTGACATACTGAAGTTCAGACTTGTGTTACTGCTGACATACTGAAGTTCAGACTTCTTACTGCTGACATACTGAAGTTCAGACTTGTGTTACTGCTGACATACTGAAGTTCAGACGTTACTGCTGACATACTGAAGTTCAGACTTGTGTTACTACTGACATACTGAAGTTCAGACTTGTGTTACTACTAACATACTGAAGTTCAGACTTGTGTTACTGGTGACATACTGAAGTTCAGACTTGTTACTGCTGACATACTGAAGTTCAGACTTGTGTTACTGCTGACATACTGAACTTCAGACTTGTGTTACTACTAGCATACTGAAGTTCAGACTTGTGTTACTGCTGGCATACTGAAGTTCAGACTTGCTTCTACTGACATACTGAAGTTCAGACTTGTGTTGCTACTGACATACTGAAGTTCAGACTTGTGTTACTGCTGACATACTGAAGTTCAGACTTGTGTTACTGCTGACATACTGAAGTTCAGACTTGTTACTACTGACATACTGAAGTTCAGACTTGTGTTTCTACTAGCATACTGAAGTTCAGACTTGTGTTACTGCTGACATACTGAAGTTCAGACTTGTTACTGCTGACATACTGAAGTTCAGACTTGTTACTGCTGACATACTGAAGTTCAGACTTGTTACCGCTGACATACTGAAGTTCAGACTTGTTACTGCTGACATACTGAACTTCAGACTTGTGTTACTGCTGACATACTGAAGTTCAGACTTGTGTTACTGCTGACATACTGAAGTTCAGACTTGTTACTGCTGACATACTGAAGTTCAGACTTGTTATTGCTGACATACTGAAGTTCAGACTTGTGTTACTGCTGACATACTGAAGTTCAGACTTGTGTTACTGCTGACATACTGAAGTTCAGACTTGCTTCTACTGACATAATGAAGTTCAGACTTGCTCATCTGATATGATATTTTGAAGCAATTAAATGCCTTATACTTCCTCCCGAAAAAGCTATTTATAAAAACGCCTTAATTAAGCGAACCATTTTTTTTTTTAAACTGTGAATATTAATTAAGACCAACTTTCTATAAATAGACATTATTTACGTAGGAAATAATGTTGATACTACAATATGTTTGATTACTTACTGGTGCACGACGGTACGACCCTTGTGCACGACGGTACGACCCTTGAGCACGACGGTACGACACTTGTGCACGACGGTACGACCCTTGAGCACGACGGTACGACCCATGTGCACGACGGTACGTCCCTTGTGCACGACGGTACGATCCTTGACCACGACGGTACGACCCTTGTGCACGACGGTACGACCCTTGTGCACGACGGTACGATCCTTGAGCACGACGGTACGACCCTTGAGCACGACGGTACGACCCTAGTGCACGACGGTACGATCCTAGTGCACGACGGTACGATCCTTGAGCACGACGGTACGATCCTTGAGCACGACGGTACGATCCTTGTGCACGACGGTACGATCCTTGAGCATGACGGTACGACCCTTGAGCATGACGGTACGACCCTTGACCATAACAGTACGACCCTTGAACACGACGGTACGATCCTTGGGTATTGTGACTTCCATGCCTTTGACCTGACCCTTTAAGGGTCGTACCGTCGTGCTCAAGGGTCGTACTGTTATGGTCAAGGGTCGTAACGTGGTTGTGAAGGGGTTAATAAGAGGTCTGGGGTAGTACAGGCAGGATGGTCGTTAATTACAGGATGGAGGTGTAAAATGGTCATTACAGGTCAAAGGTTGTTAACTCTTAAGGTTAAGGTGTACAAGGGTCATTATATAGATCAAGGGTAGTTCATTCTTAAGGTTAAGACGTGTCAGGGTCATTACAGATCAACGGTAGTTAAGACGTGCTAGGGTCATTATAGGTTAAGGGTAGTTAAGACGTGCCAGGGTCATTACAGATCAAGGGTAGTTAAGACGTGCCAGGGTCATTATAGGTTAAGGGTAGTTAAGACGTGTCAGGGTCATTACAGATCAACGGTAGTTAAGACGTGCTAGGGGTCATTATAGGTTAAGGGTAGTTAAGACGTGTCAGGGTCATTATAGGTTAAGGGTAGTTAAGACGTGCCAGGGTCATTATAGGTTAAGGGTAGTTAAGACATGTCAGGGTCATTACAGATCAAGGGTAGTTAAGACGTGCCAGGGGTCATTATAGGTTAAGGGTAGTTAAGACGTGTCAGGGTCATTACAGATCAAGGGTAGTTAAGACGTGCTAGGGGTCATTATAGGTTAAGGGTAGTTAAGACGTGCCAGGGTCATTATAGGTTAAGGGTCGTTAACTGTAGGGTTAAGGGTCATGGTAGGCCGGCTGGTGGGTGGTCTGTGTCCCGGATGTGACAGGGTATAGCACTTTGATCCCCCGCTGTGGCCGGGGAGGAAGTCCTCTGGCAGGAAGCTGGGGAGAGGGGAGAGGAGAGAGGGGAGACGAGAGAGGGGAGACGAGAGATGGGAGAGAGAGAGAGAGAGAGAGAGAGAGAGAGAGAGAGAGAGAGAGAGAGAGAGAGAGAGAGAGAGAGAGAGAGAGAGAGTATGAACAAGACGCAGGATCACAAGCGCAATAGAAGGAGGGGAGACTGTAAGGGTGGAATAGACAGGAGGGGAGAAAGAGACGATAGACAAGGGTGAAGTAGGTAATAGACAGGAGGGGAGGAAGAGACGATAGACAAGGATGAAGTAGGTAATAGACAGGAGGGGAAGAAGAGACGATAGACAAGGATGAAGTAGGTAATAGACAGGAGGGGAGGAAGAGACGATAGACAAGGATGAAGTAGGTAATAGACAGGAGGGGAGGAAGAGACGATAGACAAGGATGAAGTAGGTAATAGACAGGAGGGGAGGAAGAGACGATAGACAAGGATGAAGTAGGTAATAGACAGGAGGGGAGGAAGAGACGATAGACAAGGATGAAGTAGGTAATAGACAGGAGGGGAGGAAGAGACGATAGACAAGGATGAAGTAGGTAATAGACAGGAGGGGAAGAAGAGACGATAGACAAGGATGAAGTAGGTAATAGACAGGAGGGGAAGAAGAGACGATAGACAAGGATGAAGTAGGTAATAGACAGGAGGGGAAGAAGAGACGATAGACAAGGATGAAGTAGGTAATAGACAGGAGGGGAGGAAGAGACGATAGACAAGGATGAAGTAGGTAATAGACAGGAGGGGAAGAAGAGACGATAGACAAGGATGAAGTAGGTAATAGACAGGAGGGGAAGAAGAGACGATAGACAAGGATGAAGTAGGTAATAGACAGGAGGGGAGGAAGAGACGATAGACAAGGATGAAGTAGGTAATAGACAGGAGGGGAGGAAGAGACGATAGACAAGGATGAAGTAGGTAATAGACAGGAGGGGAGGAAAAGACGATAGACAAGGGTGAAGTAGGTAATAGACAGGAGGGGAGAAAGAGACGATAGACAAGGGTGAAGTAGGTAATAGACAGGAGGGGAGGAAAAGACGATAGACAAGGGTGAAGTAGGTAACAGACAGGAGGGGAGAAAGAGACGATAGACAAGGGTGAAGTAGGTAATAGACAGGAGGGGAGGAAGTGACGATAGACGAGGGTGAAGTACGTAATAGAACACTGGAATGGGTTTTAAAGTATTGAAATAGATAATAGAAAACTGAACTGGGTCATAGAAAATTTTAAACTGTTGACAACATTGTAATACGTCACTTACAACTGAAAACTGTAATAGGTAATAAAGAAGTTAAATAGGTCAAAGAAAATTTAAATAGGTAATAGAATATTTAAATAGGTCAAAGAAAATTTAAATAGGTAATAGAATATTTAAATAGGGAAAAGAAAATTTAAATAGGGAACACAAAATTTAAATAAGAGAATACTTAAATAAGTAATAGAATATTTAAATAGGTAATAGATGATCTAAATAGGTAAAGGAAAATTTCAATTGGTAATACAATATCTAAATGGGCAATAGAAAATTTAAATAGGTAATAGAATACTTAAATAGGTAATAGAATATCTAAATGGATAATAAAATATCTAAATAGGTAATAGAATATTC
>NC_092285.1:3428399-3445899 GCF_036320965.1 Panulirus ornatus
CAGCTTGGCCACCCTGCCTCAGACAACAGCTTGGCCACCCTGCCTCAGACACCAGCTTCGCCACCCTGCCTCAGACAACAGCTTGGCCACCCTGCCTCAGCCAACACCTTGGCCACCCTGCCTCAGACACCAGCTTGGCCACCCTGCCTCAGACAACAGCTTGGCCACCCTGCCTCAGACACCAGCTTGGCCACCCTGCCTCAGACAACAGCTTGGCCACCCTGCCTCAGACAACAGCTTGGCCACCCTGCCTCAGACAACAACTTGGCCACCCTGCCTCAGACAACAGCTTGGCCACCCTGCCTCAGACAACAGCTTGGCCACCCTGCCTCAGACAACAGCTTGGCCACCCTGCCTCAGACAACAGCTTGGCCACCCTGCCTCAGACAACAACTTGGCCACCCTGCCTCAGACAACAGCTTGGCCACCCTGCCTCAGACAACAGCTTGGCCACCCTGCCTCAGACAACAGCTTGGCCACCCTGCCTCAGACAACAGCTTGGCCACCCTGCCTCAGACAACAACTTGGCCACCCTGCCTCAGACAACAACTTGGCCACCCTGCCTCAGACAACAGCTTGGCCACCCTGCCTCAGACAACAGCTTGGCCACCCTGCCTCAGACACCAGCTTGGCCACCCTGCCTCAGACACCAGCTTGGCCACCCTGCCTCAGACAACAGCTTGGCCACCCTGCCTCAGACAACAGCTTGGCCACCCTGCCTCAGACAACAACTTGGCCACCCTGCCTCAGACAACAGCTTGGCCACCCTGCCTCAGACAACAGCTTGGCCACCCTGCCTCAGACACCAGCTTGGCCACCCTGCCTCAGACAACAGCTTGGCCACCCTGCCTCAGACAACAGCTTGGCCACCCTGCCTCAGACACCAGCTTGGCCACCCTGCCTCAGACAACAGCTTGGCCACCCTGCCTCAGACAACAGCTTGGCCACCCTGCCTCAGACACCAGCTTGGCCACCCTGCCTCAGACAACAGCTTGGCCACCCTGCCTCAGACAACAGCTTGGCCACCCTGCCTCAGACACCAGCTTGGCCACCCTGCCTCAGACAACAGCTTGGCCACCCTGCCTCAGACAACAACTTGGCCACCCTTCTTCACATTCAATTAACTTTCCACTCTCTCTCTCTGACACTCCTCTCTCTCTCCCTCTCCCTCTCCCTCTCTCTCTCCCTCTCACACACACACACACACATACATAATGAACAAATTCTCCCTCATTCCCTTTATAAACCAACAACTAACCACCCTTTACCCTTAACAACTAACGACCCTTAACCCTTAATGACTAACGACCCTTAACCCTTAATGACTAACGACCCTTAACCCCTAACAACTAACCACCCCTTACCCTTAACAACTGATGGCCCTTAACCCTTAATAACTAACGACCCTTAACCCTTAACAACTAACCACCCTTTATTCGTAACAACTAACGACCCTTAACCCTTAACAGCTAACCACCCTTTACCCTTAACAACTAACGACACTTAACCCTTAATATCTAACGACCCTTAAACCTTAACACCTAACCACCCTTTACCCTTAACAACTAACCACCCTTAACCCTTAACAACTAACCATTACCCCAAAACTTTCCTTCCCATCACAATCAACTCTACAACGGATCGTATCTTTACTCCCATTATCAATATAATTATCATTATCTTCAATAATTTACTCTCATTATCAATGTAATTATCATTATCTTCAATAATTTACTCCCATTATCAATGTAATTATCATTATCTTCAATAATTTACTCCCATTATCAATGTAATTATCATTATCTTCAATAATTTACTCCCATTATCAATGTAATTATCATTATCTTCAATAATCTAATCCCATTATCAATGTAATTATCATTATCTTCAATAATTTACTCCCATTATCAATGTAATTATCATTATCTTCAATAATCTAATCCCATTATCAATGTAATTATCATTATCATCAATAATTTACTCCCATTATCAATGTAATTATCATTATCTTCAATAATCTAATCCCATTATCAATGTAATTATCATTATCTTCAATAATTTACTCCCATTATCAATGTAATTATCATTATCATCAATAATCTAATCCCATTATCAATGTAATTATCATTATCATCAATAATTTACTCCCATTATCAATGTAATTATCATTATCATCAATAATTTACTCTCATTATCAATGTAATTATCATTATCTTCAATAATTTACTCCCATTATCAATGTAATTATCATTATCTTCAATAATTTACTCCCATTATCAATGTAATTATCATTATCATCAATAATCTAATCCCATTATCAATGTAATTATCATTATCATCAATAATTTACTCCCATTATCAATGTAATTATCATTATCATCAATAATTTACTCTCATTATCAATGTAATTATCATTATCTTCAATAATTTACTCCCATTATCAATGTAATTATCATTTCCTTCAATAATTTACTCCCATTATCAATGTAATTATCATTATCTTCAATAATCTAATCCCATTATCAATGTAATTATCATTATCTTCAATAATCTAATCCCATTATCAATGTAATTATCATTATCTTCAATAATTTACTCCTATTATCAATGTAATTATCATTATCTTCAATAATTTACTCCCATTATCAATGTAATTATCATTATCTTCAATAATCTAATCCCATTATCAATATAATTATCATTATCTTCAATAATTTACTCCCATTATCAATGTAATTATCATTATCTTCAATAATTTACTCTCATTATCAATGTAATTATCATTATCTTCAATAATTTACTCCCATTATCAATGTAATTATCATTATCTTCAATAATCTAATCCCATTATCAATGTAATTATCATTATCTTCAATAATTTACTCTCATTATCAATGTAATTATCATTATCTTCAATAATTTACTCCCATTATCAATGTAATTATCATTATCTTCAATAATCTAATCCCATTATCAATGTAATTATCATTATCTTCAATAATTTACTCTCATTATCAATGAAATTATCATTATCTTCAATAATTTACTCCCATTATCAATGTAATTATCATTATCTTCAATAATCTAATCCCATTATCAATGTAATTATCATTATCTTCAATAATTTACTCTCATTATCAATGTAATTATCATTATCTTCAATAATTTCCTCCCATTACCAATGTAATTATCATTATCTTCAATAATCTAATCCCATTATCAATGTAATTATCATTATCATCAATAATTTACTCTCATTATCAATGTAATTATCATTATCTTCAATAATTTACTCCCATTATCAATGTAATTATCATTATCTTCAATAATCTAATCCCATTATCAATGTAATTATCATTATCTTCAATAATTTACTCCCATTATCAATGTAATTATCATTATCTTCAATAATCTAATCCCATTATCAATGTAATTATCATTATCTTCAATAATTTACTCCCATTATCAATGTAATTATCATTATCATCAATAATCTAATCCCATTATCAATGTAATTATCATTATCTTCAATAATTTACTCCCATTATCAATGTAATTATCATTATCTTCAATAATCTAATCCCATTATCAATATAATTATCATTATCATCAATAATTTACTCTCATTATCAATGTAATTATCATTATCTTCAATAATCTAATCCCATTATCAATATAATTATCATTATCTTCAATAATCTAATCCCATTATCAATGTAATTATCATTATCTTCAATAATTTACTCTCATTATCAATGTAATTATCATTATCTTCAATAATCTAATCCCATTATCAATGTAATTATCATTATCTTCAATAATCTAATCCCATTATCAATGTAATTATCATTATCTTCAATAATTTACTCATTATCAATGTAATTATCATTATCTTCAATAATCTAATCCCATTATCAATATAATTATCATTATCATCAATAATTTACTCTCATTATCAATGTAATTATCATTATCTTCAATAATCTAATCCCATTATCAATGTAATTATCATTATCTTCAATAATTTACTCCCATTATCAATGTAATTATCATTATCTTCAATTATCTAATCCCATTATCAATATAATTATCATTATCATCAATAATTTACTCTCATTATCAATATAATTATCATCAATTATTTAATGGAACCACTTAAGTGGACCACTGGAATCATTTAGTGGAATAACTGGAACCATTTAATGGCACCACTGGAACCATTTAATAGCACCACTGGAACCATTTAATAGCACCACTGGAACCATTAATGCCACCAATGGAACCATTAATGCCACTACTGGAACCATTTAATGCCACCACTGGAACCATTTAATAGCACCACTGGAACCATTTAATAGCACCACTGGAACCATTTAATAGCACCACTGGAACCATTAATGCCACCAATGGAACCATTAATGCCACTACTGGAACCATTTAATGCCACTACTGGAACCATTTAATGCCACCACTGGAACCATTTAATAGCACCACTGGAACCATTTAATAGCACCACTGGAACCATTTAAAAGCACCACTGGAACCATTTAATAGCACCACTGGAACCATTTAATAGCACCACTGGAACCATTTAATAGCACCACTGGAACCATTTCCGTGACCCAGGCAAACACAGGTGTGACAGCAGGACAACATGGTACACAGGCCTGGCTGGGCCAGCTTGCAGGTTGTATTATAACTTCTATATTAACAACAAATAAAATACATGCTGGTTGTATTATAACTTCTAAATTAACAACAAATAAAAAACATGGTGGTTGTATTATAACTTCTAAATTAACAAATAAAAAACATGCTGGTTGTATTATAACTTATAAATTAACAACAAATTATCGAAAAACGACCTTCACTAAAACTTTAATTAATATAATAGCAATTAAGCAGATAAAATTATCATTAATAGCTTTGAACAGAATAAACATAAATATATATATATATATATATATATATATATATATATATATATATATATATATATATATATATATATATATATATATATTCCTACGAGTCCACGGGGGAAAATGTAACACGATAAGTTCCCAAGTGCACTTTCGTGTCATAATCACATCATCAGGGGAGACACAAGAGAGAAATATAACAGTCAGTTGATATACATCGAAGAGATGAAGCTAGGACGCCATTTGGTAAACATGTAATTGTCCAAGACAGACAACGAGCGTTCATAAACTTATCATTTTACAAATGTTATCAACAATAAAGTTATCTAATTTGTATAGACCATCACTAATATTAAGATTATAATTCTTTGTGTATTCAATAATAGAAGATTCAATGATATTTCTCTTGGTAATAGAGTTAGAGTTAATAACTGAGATGGCATTACTCCAGTCAATACAATGATCATAGTTTTTAACATGATTAAACAAGGCATTTGATTCTTGTCCCGTTCTTATACTATATTTATGTTGCTTAAGTCTAACAGAAAGATCTTTACCAGTCTGCCCAACATAAAACTTATCACAGTTTCCACATGGCACTTTATAGATGCATCCAGGAGAATTTCCTGGTGAATTCCTGATTAAGATATTCATTATAAAATTATCACAATTTCCACATGGCACTTTATAGATGCACCCAGGAGAATTTTCTGGTGAATTCCTGATTAAGATATTCATTATAGTATTATTGTTGCTGAAGGCAACATTTACATTATATAAAACAACATCTTTGGAAGACTGAAGAGAAACAATGTATATTTCCATCACTTGTCACATATTTACCATGAGTCACATAATCTGGTTGGGCAACCCATTATATAAATTGCCAGCCACATAATGTATATAGAACAGGAGATGCAGATCAATACTTGACTTAGTTTATCTAGCAGGGTGTGATGTCAGATGCTGAGAGTAACAGCTCTTAAGAACTGCCTCGTTTGACGTTCACCTCATAACTACCTCCCTACCATTCACCTCACCTCACCCTCTCACTCACTCCTCACAATCACCTCATTACTATCCTCACACCTCGTTACCACAACACCCTCACGTGTGTGTGTGTGTGTGTATATATATATATATATATATATATATATATATATATATATATATATATCCTCACAACCATTAGCCTTCTCACTCCTCACAGCACATCTGCCTCACACCTCACACATCATCACCTCACACGCAGGGTAGAGAGAGAGAGAGAGAGAGAGAGAGAGAGAGAGAGAGAGAGAGAGAGAGAGAGAGAGAGAGAGAGGAGGGGGTCACGTGACCTCTACCACGTGGCTTTGTTTACATAGATTGTTTACATGAGGCAATATATATACACGAGAAGTTGTGAGAGGAAGTGAGAGTGTGCCTCTCACCTCTCCCCCCCGGCTCTCACACTGTGCCCAAATGGCATCAAATGGCACTGAAATGGCTCTAACGATAGTAATTAATAAAAGGCTTGTCATTTAAATGGCCAACCAGCACACGTCTGCCACTGAAGGTGAGACTGGCGTAACCAACATGCCACTGGATCTAAACTGGCGTTAACTGGTGATTAAGTCGTACGGTTGTTTAAGTGAGATGTTAAGAGCAATTGGGAGGGGAGCCATTCGACCCGTTTAGGGATCATATATAACCATTGGGATCTTCGGTCGTGGGATGTCCCTAAGGGCCCGTGGCTGGGATACAAGGGTCCCAGGGATGTGTGGGACGTATTCTGGTCCTGGGACGTCCTAGGGACCAGGCAGGGCACGTGACCATCCCAATGTAAACACGGAGGGGAGGGGTGGGTTGCCCCCTCACGATGTTGTTTGGCCAAGCACTGGGGGGGTCGTCAAAGGGGGGCCCCCCATGATGGATAACGAAGGGGAACCACTCGGTGTGGAAAGGGGGGGCGGTTAGGGCCCCCCCCCCTTCCCGGAAGACCCTTAAGTGCCACAGGGAAGGGAGGGAAGGGAGGGAAAGGAGGGAGGGAGGAGGGAGGGAGGAGGGAGGGAGGAGGGAGGGAGGAGGGAAGGAGGGAGGGGGGTGGGAGGAGGGAGGGGGATGGAAGGAGGAGGGAGGAAGGGAGGGAGGGAGGGAGGAGGGAGGGAAGGGAGGGAGGAGGGAGGGAGGGAGGGAGGGAGAGGGGAGGGATGGATCCCTACACCCCCCCCCCCCTCCTTCAACAGTTACACCCATGACTTGGCATTTCAAGAGCCATTTAAATATCGCTAAAAAAAAAATAAAGATAAAAGCCTTTTGAAAAATTAAATGGCCCAAGAAAAAGGAGGAGGGGGAGAGGGGGGGAGGGGGGATATATATATATATATATATATATATATATATATATATATATATATATATATATATATATATATATATATATATATATATTCCTATGAGTCCACGGAGGAAAATGAAACACGATAAGTTCCCAAGTGCACTTTCGTGTCATAATCACATCATCAGGGGAGACACAAGAGGGAAATATAACAGTCAGTTGATATACAACGAAGAGACGAAGCTAAGACGCCATTTGGTATATATATACATTTTTTGCTTTGTCGCTGTCTCCCGCGTTTGCGAGGTAGCGCAAGGAAACAGACGAAAAAAATGGCCCAACCCACCCCCATACACATGTATATACATACACGTCCACACACGCACATATACATACCTATACATCTCAATGTACACATATATATACACACACAGACACATACATATATACACATGCACACAATTCACACTGTCTGCCTTTATTCATTCCATCGCCACCTCGCCACACATGGAATACCATCCCCCTCCCCCCCTCATGTGTGCGAGGTAGCGCTAGGAAAAGAAAACAAAGGCCACATTCGTTCACACTCAGTCTCTAGCTGTCATGCAATAATGCCCGAAACCACAGCTCCCTTTCCACATCCAGGCCCCACACAGCTTTCCATGGTTTACCCCAGACGCTTCACATGCCCTGATTCAATCCACTGACAGCACGTCAACCCCGGTATACCACATCGTTCCAATTCACTCTATTCCTTGCCCGCCTTTCACCCTCCTGCATGTTCAGGCCCCGATCACTCAAAATCTTTTTCACTCCATCTTTCCACCTCCAATTTGGTCTCCCACTTCTCCTCGTTCCCTCCACCTCCGACACATATATCCTCTTGGTCAATCTTTCCTCACTCATTCTCTCCATGTGCCCAAACCACTTCAAAACACCCTCTTCTGCTCTCTCAACCACGCTCTTTTTATTTCCACACATCTCTCTTACCCTTACATTACTTACTCGATCAAACCACCTCACACCACACATTGTCCTCAAACGTCTCATTTCCAGCACATCCATCCTCCTGCGCACAACTCTATCCATAGCCCACGCCTCGCAACCATACAACATTGTTGGAACCACTATTCCTTCAAACATACCCATTTTTGCTTTCCGAGATAATGTTCTCGACTTCCACACATTCTTCAAGGCTCCCAGGATTTTCACCCCCTCCCCCACCTTATGATTCACTTCCGCTTCCATGGTTCCATCCGCTGCCAGATCCACTCCCAGATATCTAAAACACTTCACTTCCTCCAGTTTTTCTCCATTCAAACTTACCTCCCAATTGACTTGACCCTCAACCCTACTGTACCTAATAACCTTGCTCTTATTCACATTTACTCTTAACTTTCTTCTTCCACACACTTTACCAAACTCAGTCACCAGCTTCTGCAGTTTCTCACATGAATCAGCCACCAGCGCTGTATCATCAGCGAACAACAACTGACTCACTTCTCAAGCTCTCTCATCCACAACAGACTTCATACTTGCCCCTCTTTCCAAAACTCTTGCATTCACCTCCCTAACAACCCCATCCATAAACAAATTAAACAACCATGGAGACATCACACACCCCTGCCGCAAACCTACATTCACTGAGAACCAATCACTTTCCTCTCTTCCTACACGTACACATGCCTTACATCCTCGATAAAAATACAAACATACATACATACATACATACATACATACATACATACATATATATATATATATATATATATATATATATATATATATATATATATATATATATCTTCCGCAAAGATTTTACTACCTCTTCTCTGTTTACCAAATCATTTTCCCTAACCCTCTCACTTTGCACACCACCTCGACCCAAACACCCTATATCTGCCACTCTGTCATCAGACACATTCAACAAACCTTCAAAATACTCATTCCATCTCCTTCTCACATCACCACTACTTGTTATCACCTCCCCATTTACGCCCTTTACTGAAGTTCCCATTTGCTCCCTTGTCTTACGCACCCTATTTACCTCCTTCCAGAACATCTTTTTATTCTCCCTAAAATTTACTGATAGTCTCTCACCCCAACTCTCATTTGCCCTTTTTTTCACCTCTTGCACCTTTCTCTTGACCTCCTGTCTCTTTCTTTTATACTTCTCCCACTCAATTGCATTTTTTCCCTGCAAAAATCGTCCAAATGCCTCTCTCTTCTCTTTCACTAATACTCTTACTTCTTCATCCCACCACTCACTACCCTTTCTAAACAGCCCACCTCCCACTCTTCTCATGCCACAAGCATCTTTTGCGCAATCCATCACTGATTCCCTAAATACATCCCATTCCTCCCCCACTCCCCTTACTTCCATTGTTCTCACCTTTTTCCATTCTGTACACAGTCTCTCCTGATACTTCTTCACACAGGTCTCCTTCCCAAGCTCACTTACTCTCACCACCTTCTTCACCCCAACATTCACTCTTCTTTTCTGAAAACCCATACTAATCTTCACCTTAGCCTCCACAAGATAATGATCAGACATCCCTCCAGTTGCACCTCTCAGCACATTGACATCCAAAAGTCTCTCTTTCGCACGCCTGTCCATTAACACGTAATCCAATAACGCTCTCTGGCCATCTCTCCTACTTACATAAGTATACTTATGTATATCTCGCTTTTTAAACCAGGTATTCCCAATCATCAGTCCTTTTTCAGCACATAAATCTACAAGCTCTTCACCATTTCCATTTACAACACTGAACACCCCATGCATACCAATTATTCCCTCAACTGCCACATTACTCACCTTTGCATTCAAATCACCCATCACTATAACCCGGTCTCGTGCATTAAAACCGCTAACACACTCATTTAGCTGCTCCCAAAACACTTGCCTCTCATGATCTTTCTTCTCATGCCCAGGTGCATATGCACCAATAATCACCCACCTCTCTCCATCAACTTTCAATTTTACCCATATTAATCGAGAATTTACTTTCTTACATTCTATGACATACTCCCACAACTCCTGTTTCAGGAGTATTGCTACTCCTTCCCTTGCTCTTGTCCTCTCACTAACCCCTGACTTCACTCCCCAGACATTTCCAAACCACTCTTCCCCTTTACCCTTGAGCTTCGTTTCACTCAGAGCCAAAACATCCAGGTTCCTTTCCTCAAACATACTACCTATCTCTCCTTTTTTCACATCTTGGTTACATCCACACACATTTAGGCACCCCACTCTGAGCCTTCGAGGAGGATGAGCACTCCCCGCGTGACTCCTTCTTCTGTTTCCCATTTTAGAAAGTTAATACAAGGAGGGGAGGATTTCCGGCCCCCCGCTCCCGGCAAGGCAAGGCAGCAGGTTTGGATGGTATTGCAGTGGAATTTATTAAAAAAGGGGGTGACTGTATTGTTGACTGGTTGGTAAGGTTATTTAATGTATGTATGACTCATGGTGAGGTGCCTGAGGATTGGCGGAATGCTTGCATAGTGCCGTTGTACAAAGGCAAAGGGGATAAGAGTGAGTGCTCAAATTACAGAGGTATAAGTTTGTTGAGTATTCCTGGTAAATTATATGGGAGGGTATTGATTGAGAGGGTGAAGGCATGTACAGAGCATCAGATTGGGGAAGAGCAGTGTGGTTTCAGAAGTGGTAGAGGATGTGTGGATCAGGTGTTTGCTTTGAAGAATGTATGTGAGAAATACTTAGAAAAGCAAATGGATTTGTATGTAGCATTTATGGATCTGGAGAAGGCATATGATAGAGTTGATAGAGATGCTCTGTGGAAGGTATTAAGAATATATGGTGTGGGAGGCAAGTTGTTAGAAGCAGTGAAAAGTTTTTATCGAGGATGTAAGGCATGTGTACGTGTAGGAAGAGAGGAAAGTGATTGGTTCTCAGTGAATGTAGGTTTGCGGCAGGGGTGTGTGATGTCTCCATGGTTGTTTAATTTGTTTATGGATGGGGTTGTTAGGGAGGTAAATGCAAGAGTTTTGGAAAGAGGGGCAAGTATGAAGTCTGTTGGGGATGAGAGAGCTTGGGAAGTGAGTCAGTTGTTGTTCGCTGATGATACAGCGCTGGTGGCGGATTCATGTGAGAAACTGCAGAAGCTGGTGACGGAGTTTGGTAAAGTGTGTGGAAGAAGAAAGTTAAGAGTAAATGTCAATAAGAGCAAGGTTATTAGGTACAGTAGGGTTGAGGGTCAAGTCAATTGGGAGGTGAGTTTGAATGGTGAGAGGCTGGAGGAAGTGAAGTGTTTTAGATATCTGGGAGTGGATCTGTCAGCGGATGGAACCATGGAAGCGGAAGTGGATCATAGGGTGGGGGAGGGGGCGAAAATTTTGGGAGCCTTGAAAAATGTGTGGAAGTCGAGAACATTATCCCGGAAAGCAAAAATGGGTATGTTTGAAGGAATAGTAGTTCCAACAATGTTGTATGGTTGCGAGGCGTGGGCTATGGATAGAGTTGTGCGCAGGAGGATGGATGTGCTGGAAATGAGATGTTTGAGGACAATGTGTGGTGTGAGGTGGTTTGATCGAGTAAGCAACGTAAGGGTAAGAGAGATGTGTGGAAATAAAAAGAGCGTGGTTGAGAGAGCAGAAGAGGGTGTTTTGAAATGGTTTGGGCACATGGAGAGAATGAGTGAGGAAAGATTGACCAAGAGGATATATGTGTCGGAGGTGGAGGGAACGAGGAGAAGAGGGAGACCAAATTGGAGGTGGAAAGATGGAGTGAAAAGGATTTTGTGTGATCGGGGCCTGAACATGCAGGAGGGTGAAAGGAGGGCAAGGAATAGAGTGAATTGGAGCGATGTGGTATACAGGGGTTGACGTGCTGTCAGTGGATTGAATCAAGGCATGTGAAGCGTCTGGGGTAAACCATGGAAGGCTGTGTAGGTATGTATATTTGCGTGTGTGGACGTGTGTATGTACATGTGTATGGGGGGGGTTGGGCCATTTCTTTCGTCTGTTTCCTTGCGCTACCTCGCAAACGCGGGAGACAGCGACAAAGTATAAAAAAAAAAAAAAAAAAAAAAAAAATATATATATATATATATATATATGTGTGTGTGTGTGTGTGTGTGTGTGTGTGTGTGTGTGTGTGAGTGTGAGTGTGTGAGTGCTGGGGGGAGGGGGTTCTGAATGGCTGGGAGAGTGAGGAGATGTGGCAGATGAAGGGGAAAGTGAGAGGTTTAAGGGGGGTCATGTGAGAGGGCCATGAGGGGAATGTGTGAGAGTGAGTGAGTGAGTGAAGGCAGGATGTTGGTGAGTGGTCTAATGGGAGGGTTGGGAGAGGATGTGGTGGGAGAGGATGTCCAGGGAGAGTAGGCGGAGGGAGAGGATGCGTGGGGAGAGTAGGCGCGCAGGGAGAGCAGGTCGGGGAAGAGGACGTGGTGGGAGAGGACGTGGTGGGAGAGGACGTGATGGGAGAGGACGTGATGGGAGAGGACATGATGGGAGAGGACGTGATGGGAGGGGACGTGAAGGGAGAGGACATGATGGAGGACGTGATGGGAGAGGACGTGATGGGAGAGGACATGATGGGAGAGGACGTGATGGGAGAGGACGTGATGGGAGAGGACGTGATGGGAGAGGACGTGATGGGAGAGGACATGATGGGAAAGGACGTGATGGGAGAGGACGTGATGGGAGAGGACGTGGTGGGAGAGGACGTGATGGGAGAGGACGTGATGGGAGAGGACATGATGGGAGAAGACGTGATGGGAGGGGACATGATGGGAGAGCAGTAGAGGGTGAGGAGAGAGAGGCGAATGAAGGAAGAAAACACCGTGAAAACAGAGAAGCGAGGGAGTGAATGAAATGAAAGAAATGCACGAAAGAAAGAGAGAGAGAAACAGATAGAAATGGAGGGGAATAGATTGTGAGGAGCAATGTAATGAAGGGGACTAGCATGAGGAGGAAGGGGGGGGTATAGTGATGATGTGAGGGGGTTATTCATTAATGAGAGAGAGAGAGAGAGAGAGAGAGAGAGAGAGAGAGAGAGAGAGAGAGAGAGAGAGAGAGAGAGAGAGAGAGAGTGTAATCATGGGCCACCAATGTGGGCCAATTTATCGGCTATATTACCGACATACCGGCTATATCACCGTCATACCGGCTATATCACCGACAAACCGGCTATATCACCGTTATACCGGCTATATCACCGTCATACCGGCTATATCACCGACATACCGGCTATATCACCGTCATACCTGCTATATCACCGTCATACCTGCTATATCACCGACATACCAGCTATATCACCGTCATACCGGCTATATCACCGTCATAACGGCTATATAACCGACATACCGGCTATATCGCCGTCATACCGGCTATACCACCGTCATACCGGCTATATAACCGATATACTCGCTATGTAACCGACATACTCGCTATGTAACCGACATACCGGCTATATAACCGACACACGTGCCAAACCTTACACTTGTGAAGAAACCCGTTACAGCCAAGACCCTGTATTACGAAATTGTAAACTTAAACGACCCATGACCAATTCCAGAGCTGCTGTTAGGCCGGTAATCACCTTAAATGAGATGTTGTGGTGTACTGTAATGCATTACAGGCGCTGGCCAATACATAATCAGAGTGTTAACGTTCTTAATATGCGAGTTGACTGTAACTACCCCTGCATAGGAAGGGGGGGTGGGGGAGTGCTGCTAATATCGGTCGGACGACGGTACGACCCTTGAACACGACGGTGCGACCCTTGAGCACGACGGTACGACCCTTGAACACGACGGTACGACCCTTGAGCACGACGGTACGACCCTTGAGCACGACGGTACGATCCTTGAGCACGACGGTACGACCCTTTGAGCACGACGGTACGATCCTTGAGCACGACGGTACGACCCTTGAGCACGACGGTACGACCCTTGAGCACGACGGTACGACCCTTGAGCACGACGGTACGACCCTTGAGCACGACGGTACGATCCTTGAGCACGACGGTACGATCCTTGAGCACGACGGTGCGACCCTTGAGCACGACGGTACGACCCTTGAGCACGACGGTGCGACCCTTGAGCACGACGGTGCGACCCTTGAACACGACAGTACGACCCTTGAGCACGACGGTACGACCCTTGAGCACGACGGTGCGACCCTTGAACACGACAGTACGACCCTTGAGCACGACGGTGCGACCCTTGAACACGACAGTACGACCCTTGAGCACGACGGTGCGACCCTTGAGCACGACGGTGCGACCCTTGAACACGACAGTACGACCCTTGAGCACGACGGTACGACCCTTTAACACGACGGTACGACCCTTGAGCCCGACGGTACGATCCTTGAGCACGACGGTACGATCCTTGACCACGACGGTACGATCCTTGAGCACGACGGTACGACCCTTGAGTACGACGGTACGACGCTTGAGCACGACGGTACGATCCTTGAGCACGACGGTACGACCCTTGAGCACAACGGTACGACCCTTGAGCACAACGGTACGACCCCTGAGCACGACGGTACGACCCTTTAACACGACGGTACGACCCTTGAGCACGACGGTACGATCCTTGAGCACGACGGTACGATCCTTGAGCACGACGGTACGACCCTTTAACACGACGGTACGACCCTTGAGCACGACGGTACGATCCTTGAGCACGACGGTACGATCCTTGAGCACGACGGTACGATCCTTGAGCACGACGGTACGATCCTTGAACACGACGGTACGACCCTTGTGCACGACGATACGATCCTATCCTTGAGCACGACGGTACGACCCTTGAGCACGACGGTACGATCCTTGAACACGACGGTACGACCCTTGTGCACGACGATACGATCCTATCCTTGAGCACGACGGTACGATCCTTGAGCACGACGGTACGACACTTGAACACGACGGTACGACCTTTGTGCACGACGGTACGATCCTTGAGCACGACGGTACGATCCTTAACCACGACGGTACGACCCTTGAGCACGACGGTACGACCCTTGAGCACGACGGTACGATCCTTGAGCACGACGGTACGATCCTTGAGCACGACGGTACGACCCTTGAGCACGACGGTACGACCCTTGAACACGACGGTACGACCCTTGAACACGACGGTACGACCCTTGAGCACGACGGTACGATCCTTGAGCACGACGGTACGACCCTTGTGCACCACGGTACGATCCTTGAGCACGACGGTACGACCCTTGTGCACCACGGTACGATCCTTGAGCACGACGGTACGATCCTTGACCACGACGGTACGACCCTTGAGCACGACGGTACGACCCTTGTGCACCACGGTACGATCCTTGAGCACGACGGTACGATCCTTGACCACGACGGTACAACCCTTGAGCAGGACGGTACGATCCTTGACCACGACGGTACGACCCTTGAGCACGACGGTACGACCCTTGAGCACGACGGTACGATCCTTGAGCACGACCGTACGATCCTTGAGCACGATGGTACGACCCTTGAACACGACGGTACGACCCTTGAGCACGACGGTACAACACTTGAGCAGGCCGGTACGACCCTTGAGCACGACGGTACGACCCTTGAGCACGACGGTACGACCCTAGGGTATAATGGCCTGGTCTTGACCTGACCCTACAAGATCAGGTCAATAATAATAATAATAAAAATTATTATAATAATAATAATAATATTAATAATAATAACGACTACCAATTATAATAACAACTTCTCCTCCAGTATTACCACTGCGGCAATATCAGGGAGGGGGGGGAGGGGGTTGTGTGTGTGTGGGGGGGGGGGGGGGGGGGGGGAGCCAGGCAAGGGCACTAACCAATAAAAACATCAACATTTCCCGCGGGAAAAAGTTTTGGCGCGAACTCGGCCGTGAGCCTCATAACCCCACGTGATGAAAACCTGGAGCGCCGCCCCTACAGCCGCTGATGAAAACCTGGAGCACCGCCCCTGCAGCCGCTGATGAAAACCTGGAGCACCGCCCCTGCAGCCGCTGATGAAAACCTGGAGCGCCGCCGCTACAGCCGCTGATGAAAACCTGGAGCACCGCCCCTGCAGCCGCTGATGAAAACCTGGAGCGCCGCCCCTGCAGCCGCTGATGAAAACCTGGAGCGCCGCCGCTACAGCCGCTGATGAAAACCTGGAGCACCGCCCCTGCAGCCGCTGATGAAAACCTGGAGCGCCGCCGTTGCAGCCGCTCAAGAAACGGAAGCGGCGACGAAATATTTATAATACGTTCATCTCGACGTAAAAAAAAATAAAAAAAATAAACTTCCCTTCTTAACCAACTTCCAATTATGGTCTTACTGAAAGACGTATTTACTAAATATATAAAAAATATGTAATGGAATAAAAATTACTTTTTTCAGAATTGGGATAAATTTTTATATTCATTTCTTGGAGTATATATATATATATATATATATATATATATATATATATATATATATATATATATATATATATATATATTCCTATGAGTCCACGGGGGAAAATGAAACACGATAAGTTGCCAAGTGCATTTTCGTGTCATAATCACATCATCATCAGGGGAGACACAAGAGAGAAATATAACAGTCAGTTGATATACAACGAAGAGACGAAGCTAGGACACCATTTGGTAAACATGTAATTGTCCAAGACAGACAACGAGCGTTCATAAACTTATCATTTTACAAATTTTATCAACAATAAAGTTATCTAATTTGTACAGACCATCACTAATATTAAGATTATAATTCTTTGTGTATTTAATAATAGAAGATTCAATGATATATATATATTGACTTAGCAAATCTATGTACCTATTTGATTATATAGAAGACTAGGAATTCTTATATAAATTGTATTTAACTAATTTCATTTTCAGAGATGTTGAACGTAAGCGGAAAATTGGTAATACCATCGAGTTGGCAACACTGCGAGAGGGGGGGGGGGACAAGGAGGACCCTGGAGGAAAAACCTGGGACGAGCAGCCGCGTGGGAAGCGGAAACCCAGCCGATGAAAACCTGGGACGAGCAGCCGGGTGGGAAGCGGAAACCCGGCCGATGAAAACCTGGGGAAGTCAACACCTTTCGACGGGAGGAGGAAAACCTGGAGTTACCGGCGGCGAAAATTGCTTTAGCGGGAACCGAAAAATATTGGCAGCCATTTTCTCGCTGGCAACTGTCGTGTGGAGTAATGTGATTTGTAACTTGTTGATCAGGACCTAAATACTTAACAAAAAGGTGTATATATATATATATATATATATATATATATATATA
>NC_092285.1:3460899-3473399 GCF_036320965.1 Panulirus ornatus
GATACCTGGAGGGGGGCAACCCCCCCCCCCAGCCCCGGAGGACGTAAAATCCACAGTCGAGCCACGGGGAAACACACACACAAAACAAACCCACAAAAAACACACCCCCCCACAAAAACACCCAACACAAACCCCAAAACCCCCCAAAACACACAAAAAAAAAACAACTGTTCCGCGAACACAAGCACACACACAAAAAAACCCCACACCCCACACGGTCTCGGGAACCACAAGGACACCACCAAAAACAACACACTTGGCCCCCTGGGAGACCCACCAACAACACACACACCCAACAAAAACACACACACACACACCACACACTGGTCTCGGGAGACCACAAGAACACACACAAGACACCCCAAAGTGGTCTTTGCGAGACACCACGACACACAACACACAAACACAACACACATGTCTCGGGAGACCCACAAGGCACACACACACACACACACACGGTGGTCTCGCGAGACCACAAGGCACACACACACACACACACTGGTCTCGCGAGACCACAAGGCCACACACACACACACACACACACTCACTGGTCTCGCGAGACCACAAGACACACACACACACACACACTCACACTGGTCTCGCGAGACCACAAGACACACACACACACACACTGGTCTCGGGAGACCACAAGACACACACACACACACACACGGTGGTCTCGCGAGACCACAAGGCACACACACACACACACACACACACACTGGTCTCGCGAGACCACAAGGCACACACACACACACACACACACACACTGGTCTCGCGAGACCACAAGACACACACACACACACACACACACTCACACTGGTCTCGGGAGACCACAAGACACACACACACACACACTGGTCTCGCGAGACCACAAGGCACACACACACACACACACACGGTGGTCTCGCGAGACCACAAGGCACACACACACACACACACACACACACACACAGTGGTCTCGCGAGACCACAAGGCACACACACACACACACACACACACACACAGTGGTCTCGCGAGACAGTGACGTATGTCTCACTTATGGCAAATATGCAGACGTGCGCGTCACCACCCAGGCTGACGTGGAGCCAGAACACGCGCTCCTCTACCACTACCACTACTACCACCACAACTACCACTACCACAATCACCACCACCTACCACACCTACCACTACTACTACCACACCTACCACCTACACCACCACCACCACAACTACCACTACTACTACTACCACCACAACTACCATCACCACCACCTACCACAACTACCACTACTACCACCATCACCACCACCTACCACAACTACCACTACTACTACCACCACACCTACCATCACCACCACAACTACCACTACTACTACCACCACACCTACCACAACTACCACTACTACCACCATCACCACCACCTACCACAACTACCACTACTACTACCACCACACCTACCATCACCACCACAACTACCACTACTACTACCACCACACCTACCACAACTACCATCACCTACCACAACTACAACCATACCTACCACCACTACTACTACTACCACCACAACTACCACAATCACCACTACTACCACAACTACCACCACCACACCTACCACAACTACCACCACACCTACCACTATCACAACTACCACCACCATCACACAACTACCACTACTACTACCACCACACCTACCACAACTACGACCACCACCACCACAACTACCACCAACACCACACCAACCACAACTACCACTACCACCACCACACCAGCCACCACCACCACCAGGGCCCGTGTGGCGCGAGGTGAGGGTGCCAAGGTCGTCCGTCAGTCGTCCTTCACGTGAGCGACGACAAAATATACACCAGACGACCACACTAGAGGCCACCACAACACGACCACACCCACCACCCTGCAGGTACGACCACACTAGAGGCCACCACAACACGACCACACCCACCCCCTGCAGGTACGACCACACTAGAGGCCACCACGACACGACCACACCCACCACCCTGCAGGTACGACCACACTAGAGGCCACCACAACACGACCACACCCACCCCCTGCAGGTACGACCACACTAGAGGCCACCACGACACGACCACACCCACCCCCCTGCAGGTACGACCACACTAGAGGCCACCACGACACGACCACACCCACCCCCCTGCAGGTACGACCACACTAGAGGCCACCACGACACGACCACACCCACCCTGCAGGTACGACCACACTAGAGGCCACCACGACACGACCACACCCACCCTGCAGGTACGACCACACTAGAGGCCACCACGACACGACCACACCCACCCTGCAGGTACGACCACACTAGAGGTCACGACACGACCACCCTCTTGCAGGTGCGACGGTACGACCACCTCTGGCCACGACGGTACGACCACCTCTGAGCACGACGGTAGGAACCTTGAGGCACGACAGTACGACCACCTCTGAGCACGACGGTACGACCACCTCTGGCACGACGGTACGAACCTTGAGGCACGACGGTACGACTCTGTGTACGACGGTACGACCCTTGGGTAAAATGACCTCTATAGCCTGTTGCACACGACCCTTAAGAGGTTAGGGTCAAAAGGTCACAGGCCATCCTAACCTAAGCCAAGGGTCGTACCATGAGAGAGAGAGAGAGAGAGAGAGAGAGAGAGAGAGAGAGAGAGAGAGAGAGAGAGAGAGAGAGAGAGAGTAACCCCAGACTCCGGGGGTGTGTGTGCTGTGGATGGGGCAGGCCACCAGCAGTGACCATAGTTAATAGAAAATGGGTTGATCAGTTCAGACTCTCCGGAGAGAGTCGTTAGGCGCACTACCCCAGATTCTGGGGGTATGACGGGTATGGCTAACCTGACCCAGACTCTGGGGAGGGTAAAAGAGACATAGGTACCGTAAGGGAGAAAATGCCATACTCTATGAGATATGTAGCTAACAGGGGGGGGGAACCACCCACTCTCTCTGGGGGAAAGGAAGCATGTAGACCACCCCCACAATCTGGGGAAGGGCGTACTGTGAAGTAAACCAACCTAGACTCCTAAGTGGCAACACATGCCAACAGAAGTGGGACCACCAGTTTCTCTGGGGGGTTAAGTTCCAGACCACCCCAGACTCCGGGGGGGTAAGTAAGTACTATAAGCGACCACACCCACACTGGCCAGTCTCTGGGGAGAGGCGAGTTGTGAATGGGCAGACCTGGGTCTCCCAGACTCTGGGGGTGTGTGTGGGGGAGGTCTACGTAGCCAGACCACCCCAGACTCCGGGGTGATGGTGGAGGGTGGTTGGCTAGCATAATTCGAAGCTAAGATCAATGATAACACAGACACGCTTTCTGCCTCTACCCTTTCAGGTGGGCCGGGGTGGGCCACACGTGAAGCTGTCAGGTGGGCCGGGGTGGGCCCTTCCATATACATATATACGCACGAGAGAGAGAGAGAGAGAGAGAGAGAGAGAGAGAGAGAGAGAGAGAGAGAGAGAGAGAGAGAGAGAGAGAGAGAGAGAGAGAGAAGTGGTCAAGTATCCAGGGTTACGAGCCATGTTTGGCCATAGAAAACGTACTCTATTGGCCAGGCACAACCCACACACCCTCTTCTCTTTGAAACACACACACACACACACACACACATACACACAAACACACACACACACACACACACACAAACAAACAAACAAACAAACAAACAAACAAACACACGTGAACCTTAACACAGCCACTTCCCCTCCTCCCCCCCATACAGGGACCCCCCACCCCCCCGTGAAAAGGACTTTCGTGTTGACCATCCAGCCAGCCAGCCAGCCCCGGGTGGGGTGGGGGGGGGGGTCGTTCTACGTCTGTCCAGCCAGCACTGGCGTACGAACGACCTCGTCAAAGCCATTACCTTACGTACGCCACAGACAGCCATCATCATCACTACCACTCGATCTATTCAAGAAAATCGTACGCTTGAAATTGGCGTTAGCTTTGACGTATATCACACTTGAGCTACGCAAATTTGAATGACTTAATTATGTTTATTATTGTTCTTTTTGAGTCTATTACCATCTACTTTCATAAACAAGAATTACTTTTATATTCCATCATTCCATCATCTTCACTTTGACTTAGAAATAGACCATTTATTGCGCATTGGTACATATGGCCCTTCTACTGCTCAGAAAGTTTTACTGAAGCATTTCCAATCTACGTTCACCACAATCCTTCATGTGGCCTCTAATCCTCTTACAGACATGACAATCGTTAATCAATTAGTCTACCTCCAATCACCTCATAACCATGACAGTCTAATCATTAAGAAAGCTTCCAATCCTCTCATATGAATATCGAATCACAACATTCTCCAACACTTCGTCTCCCTCGCACTATAATATCAACAGACCGCCACTTCTCCCTCACTCCACCAATGCTTACCTCCATCTCCACCACTCTTATCTCCAACATCTCACCAAATGGCTCCACCATTAACTCCAACACCTCACCAAATAGGTCCACAACCTCACCAACCAAACAGCTCCACAACCTCATCAAAGAGTCCCACAACCTCACCCAACCCCTTCAAAACCTTACCCAACCCCTCCACAACCTCACCCAACCCCTCCACCACCTCACCAAACCCCTCCACTACCTCACCAACCCCCTCCACCACCTCACCCAACCCCTCCACTACCTCACCAAACCCCTCCACAACCTCACCCAACCCCTCCACCACCTCACCAAACCCCTCCACTACCTCACCAAACCCCTCCACAACCTTTCCAAACAACTCGAGAACCCCATCCAATTCCAAACCTCCCAAACCCCTCCACAACCTCACCCAACCCCTCCACTACCTCACCCAACCCCTCCACAACCTCACCCAACCTCTCCATAACCTCACCAAATCCCTCCACAACCTCAGAAACAACTCCACAACTTCACCCAACAGCCCTACAACCTCACCAAACCCCTCCACAACCTCACCAAACCCCTCCACAACCTTTCCAAACAACTCGAGAACCCCATCCAATTCCACAACCTCCCAAACAACTCCACAACCTCACCAAACCTCTCCACAACCTCACCCAACCTCTCCAGAACCTCACCAAATCCCTCCACAACCTCAGAAACAACTCCACAACTTCACCCAACAGCCCTACAACCTCACCAAACCCCTCCACAACCTCACCAAACCCCTCCACAACCTTTCCAAACAACTCGAGAACCCCATCCAATTCCACAACCTCCCAAACAACTCCACAACCTCACCAAACCTCTCCAGAACCTCACCCAACCTCTCCAGAACCTCACCAAATCCCTCCACAACCTCAGAAACAACTCCACAACTTCACCCAACAGCCCTACAACCTCACCAAACCCCTCCACAACCTTTCCAAACAACTCGAGAACCCCATCCAATTCCACAACCTCCCAAACAACTCCACAACCTCACCAAACCTCTCCACAACCTCACCCAACCTCTCCATAACCTCACCAAATCCCTCCACAACCTCAGAAACAACTCCACAACTTCACTCAACAGCCCTACAACCTCACCAAACCCCTCCACAACCTTTCCAAACAACTCGAGAACCCCATCCAATTCCACAACCTCACCAAACCCCTCCAGAACCTCACCAAACCCGTCCACAACCTCACCCAACCCCTCCACAACCTCACCCAACCCCTCCACAACCTCACTACACAACTCTAGCCGTGATATCTGGCTGGTCATCTGTGAAACCAAACATCCAATTGGCATTGTGGCATTTCCCTTCTTCCCTCAGTGAACTACCCAAACCCCAAATTTACGGACGAAAGAAAAAAAACAAAAAACGGAGAATGGTCCTAACATGGTAGTTGGCTGTATCATACAGTGATGTTATCTAAGAGGCGGGCCAGAACAAGGGAGGGGGGGGTGTTATGAACCGTTTTCGGGGGAGGGGGGTTAGAAACTGGTCCAGGCCGTAACGTAGCACAGTGGTGGATGAAGGACGTGGTGGAGGTGGAGGAGGAGCAGGTGGAACACGACCATCATCACCTACATTACGAGCCCCCGAGACTGACCACAGGGGGCGTGTGTGATGTGCCAAGTTCTCAACCCTCTTCTCCCCCCCCAGAGACAAGGGGGGAGGGGGTTGAACAGGAGGGGGTAGCACTCAACCCCCACGTCAACCCCCCCTACCACCCCCCCTTACCCCAGAGACAAGGGGGGGTGAACAGGAGGGGATAGCACTCAACCCCCCACGTCAACCACCCCCCCTTACCCCAGAGACAAGGGGGAGAGGAGGGGATAGCACTCAACCCCCACGTCAACCCCCCTTACCCCAGAGACAAGGGGGGTGAACAGGAGGGGATAGCACTCAACCCCCCACGTCAACCCCCCCTACTGCCCCCCTTACCCCAGAGACAAGGGGGGTTGAACAGGAGGGGATAGCACTCAACCCCCCCTTACCCCAGAGACAAGGGGGAGAGGAGAGGATAGCACTCAACCCCCACGTCAACCCCCCTTACCCCAGAGACAAGGGGGAGAGGAGGAGGGGATAGCACTCAAACCCCCACGTCAACCACCCCTACCACCCCCCCTTACCCCAGAGACAAGTGGGGTGAACAGGAGGGGGTAGCACTCAACCCCCACGTCAACCACCCCCCCTTACCCCAGAGACAAGGGGGGGTGAACAGGAGGGGATAGCACTCAACCCCCACGTCAACCCCCCCTACTGACCCCCTTACCCCAGAGACAAGGGGGTGAACAGGAGGGGGTAGCACTCAACCCCCACGTCAACCACCCCCCCTTACCCCAGAGACAAGGGGGGGTTGAACAGGAGGGGGTAGCACTCAACCCCCCACGTCAACCCCCCCCCCCCCCCTTACATATACCCTTTAAAAAAATAGTTAAAATCGACTGATTTTCTTCTTAAAGTCTTCATTTGTTTATATTTACATATGTTAAAGACACGGGAAACAAACAAAAAACAAAAACAAAAGCAGGAGATAGTAGAGAAAACAATGAATATTGATCAAAATGGAATGTTAATGTGAAGCTCAAACATGATAATCGCTTTATTTGACGAAGAGCAAAACACAAGGAAGGTCGTGGACACTCATTCAACCCCTTGAGCACGACGGTACGACCCTTGAACACGACGGTACGATCCTTGAGCACGACGGTACGACCCTTGAACACGACGGTACGATCCTTGAGCACGACGGTACGACCCTTGAGCACGACGGTACGATCCTTGAGCACGACGGTGCGACCCTTGAGCACGACGGTACGACCCTTGAACACGACGGTGCGACCCTTGAGCACGACGGTACGATCCTTGAGCACGACGGTACGACCCTTGAGCACGACGGTACGATCCTTGAGCACGACGATACGACCCTTGAGCACGACGGTACGATCCTTGAGCACGACGGTACGACCCTTGAGCACGACGGTACGACCCTTGAGCACGACGGTACGATCCTTGAACACGACGGTACGACCCTTGAACACGACGGTACGACCCTTGAGCACGATGGTACGATCCTTGAGCACGAAGGTACGATCCTTGAGCACGACGGTACGATCCTTGAACACGACGGTACGATCCTTGAACACGACGGTACGACCCTTGAACACGACGGTACGACCCTTGAGCACGACGGTACGATCCTTGAACACGACGGTACGACCCTTGAGCACGACGGTACGATCCTTGAGCACGACGGTACGACCCTTGAGCACGACGGTACGATCCTTGAGCACGACGGTACGATCCTTGAACACGACGGTACGACCCTTGAACACGACGGTACGACCCTTGAGCACGACGGTACGATCCTTGAGCACGACGGTACGACCCTTGAGCACGACGGTACGACCCTTGAGCACACGACGGTACGACCCTTGAACACGACGGTACGATCCTTGAGCACGACGGTACGACCCTTGAGCACGACGGTACGACCCTTGAACACGACGGTACGATCCTTGAGCACGACGGTACGACCCTTGAGCACGACGGTACGATCCTTGAGCACGACGGTATGATCCTTGAACACGACGGTACGACCCTTGAACACGACGGTACGACCCTTGAGCACGACGGTACGATCCTTGAGCACGACGGTACGACCCTTGAGCACGACGGTGCGACCCTTGAGCACGACGGTACGATCCTTGAGCACGACGGTACGATCCTTGAACACGACGGTACGACCCTTGAACACGACGGTACGACCCTTGAGCACGACGGTACGATCCTTGAGCGCGACGGTACGACCCTTGAGCACGACGGTACGATCCTTGAGCACGACGGTACGACCCTTGAGCACGACGGTACGATCCTTGAGCACGACGGTACGATCCTTGAACACGACGGTACGACCCTTGAACACGACGGTACGATCCTTGAGCACGACGGTACGACCCTTGAGCACGACGGTACGACCCTTGAACACGACGGTACGACCCTTGAGCATGACGACGGTACGACCCTTAGGCACGACGGTACGACCTGGCCTTTGACCTGACCTTCAAAGGTCGTACTCGTGGGCAATGTCGCGAGGGTCAACAAAGGTCGTACAACCGTGTTATGGACACGTTGTGTTCACGAAGTCACGAACACACACACACACACACACACACACACACACACACACACACACGCACACACGAAGTGAGCGAGACCAGAGTGAGTAATGATAAGTTAATAGTCGTAGTAGTAGTAGTAGTAGTAGTAGTAGTAGTAGTAGTAGAAGAAGTAGTAGTAGTAGTAGTAGTACACACACACACACACACACACACACACACACACACACACACACACACGTTACAACCACACTGGAAAATAAACAAAGCCCCCTGTATGGCAACACGATGACGTCACCAGATCACGACAGCCAATAGCAAACGTGACGTCACAAGAAACAAAAGACGGTGTCGACCATTCCCTCCACCACCGGACGATGACGTCATCACACCGCCATCAGCGTTCCTCCAACATTACCTACCCCCCCTCCCTCCAACACCACCATTAAGGCACACCCTCATAATCACCATCATTAGAGAAATAACCCTTGACGCCATATATAGAGCTCAACCCTCATATCAACACCAGCCTCTCTCTCTCTCTCTCTCTCTCTCTCTCTCTCTCTCTACCTTTCTCTCTCTCTACCTCTCTCTCTCATCACCACACGATACCATCACCACACGATACCATCACCACAGGATACCATCACCACACGATACCATCACCACACGATACCATCACCACACGATACCATCACCACACGATACCATCACCACACGATACCATCACCACAGGATACCATCACCACACGATACCATCACCACAGGATACCATCACCACACGATACCATCACCACAGGATACCATCACCACAGGATACCATCACCACACGATACCATCACCACACGATACCATCACCACACGATACCATCACCACACGATACCATCACCACAGGATACCATCACCACACGATACCATCACCACACGATACCATCACCACACGATACCATCACCACACGATACCATCACCACACGATACCATCACCACAGGATACCATCACCACACGATACCATCACCACACGATACCATCACCACACGATACCATCACCACACGATACCATCACCACAGGACACCATCACACAGGATACCATCACCACAGATACCATCACCACAGGATACCATCACCACAGGATACCATCACCACACGATACCATCACCACACGATACCATCACCACACGATACCATCACCACACGATACCATCACCACAGGACACCATCACCACAGGATACCATCACCACACGATACCATCACCACCGACACCATCACCACACGATACATCACCACACGATACCATCACCACACGATACCATCACCACACGATACATCACCACACGATACCATCACCACACGATACCATCACCACACGATACCATCACCACAGGATACCATCACCACAGGATACCATCACCACACGATACCATCACCACACGATACCATCACCACACGATACCATCACCACAGGACACCATCACCACACGATACCATCACCACACGATACCATCACCACACGATACCATCACCACACGATACCATCACCACAGGATACCATCACCACACGATACCATCACCACACGATACCATCACCACACGATACCATCACCACACGATACCATCACCACAGGATACCATCACCACAGGATACCATCACCACAGGATACCATCACCACACGATACCATCACCACACGATACCATCACCACACGATACCATCACCACACGATACCATCACCACACGATACCATCACCGCAGGACACCATCACCACACGATACCATCACCACACGATACCATCACCACACGATACCATCACCACACGATACCATCACCGCAGGATACCATCACCACACGATACCATCACCACAGGATACCATCACCACACGATACCATCACCACAGGATACCATCACCACAGGATACCATCACCACACGATACCATCACCACACGATACCATCACCCACGATACCATCACCACAGGACACCGATACCATCACCACACAGATACCATCACCACAGGATACCATCACCACACGATACCATCACCACAGGATACCATCACCACAGATACCATCACCACAACGATACCACATCACCACAGGATACCATCACCACAGGATACCATCACCACAGGATACCATCACCACACGATACCATCACCACACGATACCATCACCACACGATACCATCCACCACGGATACGAGCTCCTAACTATTGCATCACCACACGATACCATCACCACAGGATACCATCACCACAGGATACCATCACCACACGATACCATCACCACAGGATACCATCACCACACGATACCATCACCACAGGATACCATCACCACACGTACCATACCACCACCACACACGATACCATCACCACAGGATACCATCACCACAGATACCATCACCACACGATACCATCACCACACGATACCATCACCACACGATACCATCACCACACGATACCATCACCACAGGATACCATCACCACACGATACCATCACCACAGGATACCATCACCACAGATACCATCACCACACGATACCATCACCCAGGATACCATCACCACACGATACCATCCCCCCCCCCCCCCCCCCCCCCCCCCCCCCCCCCCCCCCCCCCCCCCCCCCCCCCCCCCCCCCCCCCCCCCCCCCCCCCCCCCCCCCCCCCCCCCCCCCCCCCCCCCCCCCCCCCCCCCCCCCCCCCCCCCCCCCCCCCCCCCCCCCCCCCCCCCCCCCCCCCCCCCCCCCCCCCCCCCCCCCCCCCCCCCCCCCCCCCCCCCCCCCCCCCCCCCCCCCCCCCCCCCCCCCCCCCCCCCCCCCCCCCCCCCCCCCCCCCCCCCCCCCCCCCCCCCCCCCCCCCCCCCCCCCCCCCCCCCCCCCCCCCCCCCCCCCCCCCCCCCCCCCCCCCCCCCCCCCCCCCCCCCCCCCCCCCCCCCCCCCCCCCCCCCCCCCCCCCCCCCCCCCCCCCCCCCCCCCCCCCCCCCCCCCCCCCCCCCCCCCCCCCCCCCCCCCCCCCCCCCCCCCCCCCCCCCCCCCGATACCATCACCACACGAACCATCACCACAGATACCATCTAAACCACACGATACCACACCACAGATACCATCACACAGGAAACCATCACCACACGATACATCACCACAGGATACCACACCACACGATACCATCACCACAGATACCATCACCACACGATACCATCACCACAGATACCATCACCACACGATACCATCACCACGATACCATCACCACAGATACCACACCACAGGATACCATCACCACACGATACCATCACCCACGATACCATCACCGCAGGATACCATCACCACACGATACCATCACCACACGATACCATCACCACACGATACCATCACCACAGGATACCATCACCACAGGATACCATCACCACACGATACCATCACCACACGATACCATCACCACACGATACCATCACCACACGATACCATCACCACACGATACCATCACCACACGATACCATCACCACACGATACCATCACCACACGATACCATCACCACACGATACCATCACCACACGATACCATCACCGCAGGACACCATCACCACACGATACCATCACCACACGATACCATCACCACAGGATACCATCACCACACGATACCATCACCACAGGACACCATCACCACACGATACCATCACCACACGATACCATCACCACACGATACCATCACCACACGATACCATCACCACACGATACCATCACCACACGATACCATCACCACAGGATACCATCACCACACGATACCATCACCACAGGATACCATCACCACAGGATACCATCACCACACGATACCATCACCACAGGATACCATCACCACAGGATACCATCACCACAGGATACCATCACCACACGATACCATCACCACACGATACCATCACCACACGATACCATCACCGCAGGATACCATCACCACACGATAC
>NC_092285.1:3478399-3480899 GCF_036320965.1 Panulirus ornatus
AACCTTACCACTGGCCATTGTTACAGTGGCTATTAACACAAGGTTTACTCGTTTCTTAACATTGTATTAATAATAATACACTACTGTAGGATTCTGTCCACTGGTGGGAAATACAACATAATTTACCTTCTGGGTCGACGACGGAAAAATTTTCAAAAATTTACAAAAAAGAAAAAAAATTCAAAAATTTACACATTTTTTTTCTAAAATTTACAAAAAAAAAAAATTTCAAATGAAATTCATTTTTTCTTTTTACATTTTGATTCGTTTCATAACTTTTCAGTTATGAAATCTGATAATGAATACATGTCAACATCCTTCATTTTCAACTCAACATCACTCATCATTCCTTACTCATTAGAGAGAGTTAACAATCGTTAGAGATAATGACTAGTTCACTCTGGGTTCTCTAACGAGCCAAAGTGACTAATTCTGTGAAAACAGCAGTTAACACCCAATTACCTTCTAAGATGACCCACCATCACATGGGTGTGAGTGTAGCATTACATGGGTGTGAGTGTAGCATCGCATGGGTGTGAGTGTAGCATCACATGGGTGTGAGAGTAGCATGACATGGGTGTGAGTGTAGCATCGCATGGGCGTGAGTGTGGCATCACATGGGTGTGAGTGTAGCATTACATGGGTGTGAGTGTAGCATCACATGGGTGTGAGTGTAGCATCACATGGGTGTGAGTGTAGCATTACATGGGTGTGGGTGTAGCATCACATGGGTGTGAGAGTAGCATGACATGGGTGTGAGTGTAGTATTACATGGGTGTGAGAGTAGCATGACATAGGTGTGAGTGTAGCATCACATGGGTGTGTGTAGCATTACATGGGTGTGAGTGTAGCATTACATGGGTGTGAGTGTAGCATTACATGGGTGTGAGTGTAGCATGACATGGGTGTGAGTGTAGCATCGCATGGGTGTGAGTGTAGCATTACATGGGTGTGAGTGTAGCATCACATGGGTGTGAGTGTAGCATCACATGGGTGTGAGTGTAGCATCACATGGGTGTGAGTGTAGCATCACATAGGTGTGAGAGTAGCATGACATGGGTGTGAGTGTAGTATTACATGGGTGTGAGAGTAGCATGACATAGGTGTGGGTGTGGCATCACATGGGTGTGAGTGTAGCATTACATGGGTGTGAGCGTAGCATTACATGGGTGTGAGAGTAGCATGACATGGGTGTGAGTGTAGCATCGCATGGGTGTGAGTGTAGCATCGCATGGGTGTGAGTGTAGCATCACATGGGTGTGAGTGTAGCATTACATGGGTGTGAGTGTAGCATTACATGGGTGTGAGTGTAGCATCGCATGGGTGTGAGTGTAGCATCGCATGGGTGTGAGTGTAGCATCACATGGGTGTGAGTGTAGCATTACATGGGTGTGAGTGTAGCATCGCATGGGTGTGAGTGTAGCATCACATGGGTGTGAGTGTAGCATCACATGGGTGTGAGTGTAGCATCACATGGGTGTGAGTGTAGCATCGCATGGGTGTGAGTGTAGCATCGCATGGGTGTGAGTGTAACCAGTCAGTGAGATTGCTATAGCATCCATAAATATAATTAAATCCCAGTTTCATTATCGATAAATAGATAAATATAACTAGTAAATATGTTGTTAAAGATCTCAAATTTACAGAACAAAAAAAATATGATTTTTCTTTTCTGGTGAAATTCGAGATTTGACAAAAAATTTAGAATTCAGAGAAGGAAAAAAAATTGACCCATTGATCAAAATATATTAATTAAGAACCTGGATGGTTGAGATAGATAGATAGATAGATAGATAGATAGATAGATAGATAGAGGTATATATATATATATATATATATATATATATATATATATATATATATATATATATATATATATATATATATATATATAGAGAGAGAGAGAGAGAGAGAGAGAGAGAGAGAGAGAGAGAGATTGTATAAATATACATAAAAAAAAACCTAGACTTTTGCCTAGTGTTAACAAGACGCATCAGGTCATAAGTTCCACAGAGTTCATCCACCATCTAGCCACGCCTATCCACCACCACGTCCCCAGGCATCCTATCCTTCCCCCCCCCCACCCTGAACCCACCATAATGCTCCACCTGATACCCCCTCACCCCCCCCCCCCAGTATCTAACTCTGTGGTGACCACTAGAGAGGTGGAGAGGCAAACACAACCCACCCTTCTCCCATTTTCTGTGCCACAGAGAGGTGGAGAGCCAACACAACCCACCCTTCTCCCATTTTCTGTGCCACAGAGAGGTGGAGAAGCAAACACAACCCACCCTTCCCCCATTTTCTGTGCCACAGAGAGGTGGAGAGGCAAACACAACCCACCCTTCCACCATTTTCTGTGCCACAGAGAGGTGGAGAGGCAAACACAACCCACCCTTCCCCCATTTTCTGTGCCACAGAGAGGTGGAGAGGCAAACACAACCCACCCTTCCCCCATTTTCTGTGCCACAGAGAGGTGGAGAGGCAAACACAACCCACC
>NC_092285.1:3499769-3522269 GCF_036320965.1 Panulirus ornatus
CGAAATAACTAATACAATGTATGAACTTACTAATACAATGTATGAACTTACTAATACAATGTATGAACTTACTAATACAATGTATGAACTTACTAATAAAATGTATGAACTTACTAATACAATGTATGAACTTACTAATACAATATATGAACTTACTAATACAATATATGAACTTGCTAACTAATACAATGTATGAACTTACTAATACAATGTATGAACTTACTAATACAATGTATGAACTTACTAATACAATGTATGAACTTACTAATACAATGTATGAACTTACTAATACAATGTATGAACTTACTAATACAATGTATGAACTTAGTAATACAATGTATGAACTTACTAATACAATGTATGAACAAAATAACTAATACAATGTATGAACTTACTAATACAATGTATGAACTTACTAATACAATGTATGAACTTAGTAATACAATGTATGAACTTACTAATACAATGTATGAACAAAATAACTAATACAATGTATGAACTTAGTAATACAATGTATGAACAAAATAACTAATACAATGTATGAACTTACTAATACAATGTATGAACTTACTAATACAATGTATGAACTTAGTAATACAATGTATGAACTTACTAATACAATGTATGAACAAAATAACTAATACAATGTATGAACTTAGTAATACAATGTATGAACTTAGTAATACAATGTATGAACAAAATAACTAATACAATGTATGAACTTACTAATACAATGTATGAACTTACTAATACAATGTATGAACTTAGTAATACAATGTATGAACTTACTAATACAATGTATGAACAAAATAACTAATACAATGTATGAACTTAGTAATACAATGTATGAACTTACTAATACAATGTATGAACAAAATAACTAATACAATGTATGAACTTACTAATACAATGTATGAACTTAGTAATACAATGTATGAACTTACTAATACAATGTATGAACAAAATAACTAATACAATGTATGAACTTAGTAATACAATGTATGAACTTAGTAATACAATGTATGAACAAAATAACTAATACAATGTATGAACTTACTAATACAATGTATGAACTTACTAATACAATGTATGAACTTAGTAATACAATGTATGAACTTACTAATACAATGTATGAACAAAATAACTAATACAATGTATGAACTTAGTAATACAATGTATGAACTTACTAATACAATGTATGAACTTACTAACTAATACAATGTATGAACTTACTAACTAATACAATATATGAACTTACTAGATTAATCATGTTATACACAAGAGATCCGTGGCAATATGAGTCTTGTGATTAGACTAAGATTAGAGAATATATGGCTTAATATTATGATTAATAATACCAACCTGATTAACACTGGCCATAATGAACTAACTACCTAATTCTCGGTCATTATTGGGTTGGATCCTACCAGGCCTCATAGTTAGATAGGCTAATACATAAGGGTATATTTAGAGCATTGTACAGCCTCTATATCAACACACATCTTAACTACCCTCTCTCATAACTGGCCAATCTCCCAGGTTAGGCATTGTTTACGAAGTATTCTCATATATCGTTACCCACTGAAGCACTGGAGGGGAAGGGGGGGGGGATGCTATTTCGTGTTGTGGCGGCCCTGGTGGCGACGGGAATGATGAAGGCCGAAGTTTGGATTATGTAACACACACAACACACACACAGTATATATATATATTATATATATATATATATATTTATAACTGGTCATAGACCATCAGGTCTTGTGTTATCTGTCCTTCCCATGTACTGTCCTCCAGCAGATAACCTGGTCATAGACCATCAGGTCTTGTGTTATCTGTCCTTCCCATGTACTGTCCTCCAGCAGATAACCTGGTCATAGACCATCAGGTCTTGTGTTATCTGTCCTTCCCATGTACTGTCTCCAGCAGATAACCTGGTCATAGACCATCAGGTCTTGTGTTATCTGTCCTTCCCATGTACTGTCCTCCAGCAGATAACCTGGTCATAGACCATCAGGTCTTGTGTTATCTGTCCTTCCCATGTACTGTCCTCCAGCAGATAACCTGGTCATAGACCATCAGGTCTTGTGTTATCTGTCCTTCCCATGTACTGTCCTCCAGCAGATAACCTGGTCATAGACCATCAGGTCTTGTGTTATCTGTCCTTCCCATGTACTGTCCTCCAGCAGATAACCTGGTCATAGACCATCAGGTCTTGTGTTATCTGTCCTTCCCATGTACTGTCCTCCAGCAGATAACCTGGTCATAGACCATCAGGTCTTGTGTTATCTGTCCTTCCCATGTACTGTCCTCCAGCAGATAACCTGGTCATAGACCATCAGGTCTTGTGTTATCTGTCCTTCCCATGTACTGTCCTCCAGCAGATAACCTGGTCATAGACCATCAGGTCTTGTGTTATCTGTCCTTCCCATGTACTGTCCTCCAGCAGATAACCTGGTCATAGACCATCAGGTCTTGTGTTATCTGTCCTTCCCATGTACTGTCCTCCAGCAGATAACCTGGTCATAGACCATCAGGTCTTGTGTTATCTGTCCTTCCCATGTACTGTCCTCCAGCAGATAACCTGGTCATAGACCATCAGGTCTTGTGTTATCTGTCCTTCCCATGTACTGTCCTCCAGCAGATAACCTGGTCATAGACCATCAGGTCTTGTGTTATCTGTCCTTCCCATGTACTGTCCTCCAGCAGATAACCTGGTCATAGACCATCAGGTCTTGTGTTATCTGTCCTTCCCATGTACTGTCCTCCAGCAGATAACCTGGTCATAGACCATCAGGTCTTGTGTTATCTGTCCTTCCCATGTACTGTCCTCCAGCAGATAACCTGGTCATAGACCATCAGGTCTTGTGTTATCTGTCCTTCCCATGTACTGTCCTCCAGCAGATAACCTGGTCATAGACCATCAGGTCTTGTGTTATCTGTCCTTCCCATGTACTGTCCTCCAGCAGATAACCTGGTCATAGACCATCAGGTCTTGTGTTATCTGTCCTTCCCATGTACTGTCCTCCAGCAGATAACCTGGTCATAGACCATCAGGTCTTGTGTTATCTGTCCTTCCCATGTACTGTCCTCCAGCAGATAACCTGGTCATAGACCATCAGGTCTTGTGTTATCTGTCCTTCCCATGTACTGTCCTCCAGCAGATAACCTGGTCATAGACCATCAGGTCTTGTGTTATCTGTCCTTCCCATGTACTGTCCTCCAGCAGATAACCTGGTCATAGACCATCAGGTCTTGTGTTATCTGTCCTTCCCATGTACTGTCCTCCAGCAGATAACCTGGTCATAGACCATCAGGTCTTGTGTTATCTGTCCTTCCCATGTACTGTCCTCCAGCAGATAACCTGGTCATAGACCATCAGGTCTTGTGTTATCTGTCCTTCCCATGTACTGTCCTCCAGCAGATAACCTGGTCATAGACCATCAGGTCTTGTGTTATCTGTCCTTCCCATGTACTGTCCTCCAGCAGATAACCTGGTCATAGACCATCAGGTCTTGTGTTATCTGTCCTTCCCATGTACTGTCCTCCAGCAGATAACCTGGTCATAGACCATCAGGTCTTGTGTTATCTGTCCTTCCCATGTACTGTCCTCCAGCAGATAACCTGGTCATAGACCATCAGGTCTTGTGTTATCTGTCCTTCCCATGTACTGTCCTCCAGCAGATAACCTGGTCATAGACCATCAGGTCTTGTGTTATCTGTCCTCACCATGTACTGTCCTCCAGCAGATAACCTGGTCATAGACCATCAGGTCTTGTGTTATCTGTCCTTCCCATGTACTGTCCTCCAGCAGATAACCTTGTCATAGACCATCAGGTCTTGTGTTATCTGTCCTTCCCATGTACTGTCCTCCAGCAGATAACCTGGTCATAGACCATCAGGTCTTGTGTTATCTGTCCTTCCCATGTACTGTCCTCCAGCAGATAACCTGGTCATAGACCATCAGGTCTTGTGTTATCTGTCCTTCCCATGTACTGTCCTCCAGCAGATAACCTGGTCATAGACCATCAGGTCTTGTGTTATCTGTCCTTCCCATGTACTGTCCTCCAGCAGATAACCTGGTCATAGACCATCAGGTCTTGTGTTATCTGTCCTTCCCATGTACTGTCCTCCAGCAGATAACCTGGTCATAGACCATCAGGTCTTGTGTTATCTGTCCTTCCCATGTACTGTCCTCCAGCAGATAACCTGGTCATAGACCATCAGGTCTTGTGTTATCTGTCCTTCCCATGTACTGTCCTCCAGCAGATAACCTGGTCATAGACCATCAGGTCCTTGTGTTATTTTCCCTTCCCATGTACTGTCCTCCAGCAGATAACCTGGCATAGACCACAGTCTTGGTTATCTGTCCTTCCCATGTACTGTCCTCCGCAGATAACCTGGTCATAGACCCAGGTCTTGTGTTATCTGTCCTTCCCATGTCTGTCCCCAGCAGAAAACCCTGGTCTAGCCCACCGGGTCTTGTGTTATCTGTCCTCCCATTATGTCCTCCAGCGAAAACCGGTCATAGACCATCAGTCTGTGTTATCTGCCCTCCCTGTACTGCCCTCCAGCGATAACGGGGTCATAGACCACCAGGTCTTGGTTATCGTCCTCCCTGTCGCCTCCACGAAAACCTGGTCATAGACCATCAGGTTTTGTGTTATCTGTCCTCCCATGTACTGTCCTCAGAATAACCTGGTCATAGCCATCAGGTCTTGTGTTATTGTCCTCCCATGTATTTCCCCCCGAGATAACCTGGTCATGACCATCAGGTCTTGTTTATCTGCCCTTTCCCATGTACGTCCTCCAGAGAAACCTGGTCAAAGACCTCAGTCTTGTGTTATCTGTCCTTCCCATTACTGTCCCCCAGCAAATCCTGGTCATAGACCTCGGTTTGTGTTATCTTCCTCCCAGTACTGTCCCCCCAGCAGAAAACCCGGGTCAAGCCACAGGTCTTGTGTTACTGTCCTCCCATGTATGTCCTCCAGCAGATAACCTGGTCATAGACCATCGGGTCTTTTTTATCTGTCCTCCCATTATGTCCCCAGCAATAACCGGTCAAGACCATCAGTCTTGTGTTATCTGCCTTCCCATGTATGCCCTCCGCGATAACCTGGTCATAGACCACGGCTTGTGTATCTGTCCCCCAGTATGTCCTCCAGCAAAAACCCGGGTCATAGACCATCGGGTCTTGTTTTATCTGTCCTCCCATGTATTTCCCCCAGAAATCCCCCTGGTCAAGCCATCGGGTTTTGTGTTATCTGTCCTCCCATGTACTGTCCCCCCAGCAGATAACCTGGTATAGACCATCGGGTCTTGTTTTATCTGCCCCCATGTACTGTCCCCCAGCAGAAACCTGGTCATAGCCACAGGTTTGTGTTATTTCCCTTCCCATTACTGCCCTCCAGCAGAAACCTGGTCATGACCATCGGTCTTGTTTTAAATTTGTCCTTCCCTGTACTGTCCCCAAGAAAACCCGGGTCAAGACCATCAGGTCTTGTGTTATCTTCCTTCCCATGTATGTCCTCCACAGATACCTGGTCAAAACCCCTCAGTTTTGGTTTCTTCCCCTTTCCCATGTATGCCTCCAGCAGATAACCTGGTCAAAACCCAAAACAGGTCTTGTGTTATCTGTCCTTCCCATGTACTGCCCCTCCATAGAAACCTGGTCATAAATCAGGTCTTGTGTTATCTGTCCTTCCCATTACTGCCCTCCAAAATAACCTGGCATAGACCATCATTTGTGTTATCTGTCCTTCCCTGTATGTCCTCAGCAGATAACCTGGTCATAGACCATCAGGTCTTGTGTTATCTGTCCTTCCCATGTACTGTCCTCCAGCAGATAACCTGGTCATAGACCATCAGGTCTTGTGTTATCTGTCCTTCCCATGTACTGTCCTCCAGCAGATAACCTGGTCATAGACCATCAGGTCTTGTGTTATCTGTCCTTCCCATGTACTGTCCTCCAGCAGATAACCTGGTCATAGACCATCAGGTCTTGTGTTATCTGTCCTTCCCATGTACTGTCCTCCAGCAGATAACCTGGTCATAGACCATCAGGTCTTGTGTTATCTGTCCTTCCCATGTACTGTCCTCCAGCAGATAACCTGGTCATAGACCATCAGGTCTTGTGTTATCTGTCCTTCCCATGTACTGTCCTCCAGCAGATAACCTGGTCATAGACCATCAGGTCTTGTGTTATCTGTCCTTCCCATGTACTGTCCTCCAGCAGATAACCTGGTCATAGACCATCAGGTCTTGTGTTATCTGTCCTTCCCATGTACTGTCCTCCAGCAGATAACCTGGTCATAGACCATCAGGTCTTGTGTTATCTGTCCTTCCCATGTACTGTCCTCCAGCAGATAACCTGGTCATAGACCATCAGGTCTTGTGTTATCTGTCCTTCCCATGTACTGTCCTCCAGCAGATAACCTGGTCATAGACCATCAGGTCTTGTGTTATCTGTCCTTCCCATGTACTGTCCTCCAGCAGATAACCTGGTCATAGACCATCAGGTCTTGTGTTATCTGTCCTCACCATGACCCCACATGATAACAGGTCATCACCTCTCATTGTGCCTCTGGCTACATTATATAACCTGTTGTTAAGACACAAGAGAGACCACGATAACACCTGACATAAACCACACATAACAGACCACATCCTTCACACACAACACATAACAGACCACATCCTTCCCACACCACACATAACAGACCACATCCTTCCCACACCACACATAACAGACCATATCCTTCCCACACCACACATAACAGACCACATCCTTCCCACACCACACATAACAGACCACACCCTTCCCACACCACACATAACAGACCACATCCTTCCCACACCACACATAACAGACCACATCCTTCCCACACCACACATAACAGACCACATCCTTCCCACACCACACATAACAGACCACATCCTCCACACACCACACGTAACAGACCACATCCTCCACACATAACAGACCACACCCTTCCCACACTACACATAACAGACCACATCCTTCACACACCACACATAACAGACCACATCCTTCACACACCACACATAATAGACCACATCCTTCACACACCACACATAACAGACCACATCCTTCACACACAACACATAACAGACCACATCCTTCACACACCACACATAACAGACCACATCCTTCACACACATCACATAACAGACCACATCCTTCCCACACCACACATAACAGACCACATCCTTCCCACACAACACATAACAGACCACATCCTTCACACACAACACATAACAGACCACATCCTTCACACACAACACATAACAGACCACATCCTTCACACACAACACATAACAGACCACATCCTTCACACACATCACATAACAGACCACATCCTTCACACACCACACATAACAGACCACATCCTTCACACACCACACATAACAGACCACATCCTTCACACACCACACATAACAGACCACATCCTTCACACACCACACATAACAGACCACATCCTCCACACACCACACATAAGACCACATCCTTCCCACACCACACATAACAGACCACATCCTTCCCACACAACACATAACAGACCACATCCTTCACACACAACACATAACAGACCACATCCTTCACACACCACACATAACAGACCACATCCTTCACACACCACACATAACAGACCACATCCTCCACACACCACACATAACAGACCACGCCCTTCCCACACTACACATAACAGACCACATCCTTCACACACCACACATAACAGACCACATCCTTCACACACCACACATAATAGACCACATCCTTCCCACACCACACATAACAGACCACATCCTTCACACGCAACACATAGCAGACCACATCCTTCACACACAACACATAACAGACCACATCCTTCACACACATCACATAACAGACCACATCCTTCCCACACCACACATAACAGACCACATCCTTCCCACACAACACATAACAGACCACATCCTTCACACACAACACATAACAGACCACATCCTTCACACACCACACATAACAGACCACATCCTTCACACACCACACATAACAGACCACATCCTTCCCACACAATACATAACAGACCACATCCTTCACACACAACACATAACAGACCACATCCTTCACACACCACACATAACAGACCACATCCTTCCCACACAACACATAACAGACCACATCCTTCCCACACCACACATAACAGACCACATTCTTCCAACACCAAACATAACAGACCACATACTCCACACACCACACATAACAGACCACATCCTTCCCACACCACACATACTCCTAAACTCCCCCCCACACCACACATACCGCCAGACTCCCCACACCACACATACCCCCAAACTCCCCCATACCATACATATCCCAGGGCTCCCCCACACCACACATACCCCCACTTCCCACCCCCACACCATACACAGCAGTTCTCCCCCACGTAAAGCCACAAGCCTCCTCCACCTTCCATCATATATTGTATTCACGCGAACCCAACCCTGATCAAGCAAGACTTGGGAAGTGGACACAACCCCACAACCTCTCTCTCTCCCCGCCCCACACAACCCCACACCTCAACCTCTCTTTCCCCCCCCCCGCACCCCACACAACTCTACCCACCCCTCAACCTCTGTCTCTCCCCGCCACACACAACCCCACCCACCCCTCAACCTCCCCCCACCACACAACCCCACCCACCCCTCAACCTCCCCCCACCACACAACCCCATCCACCCCTCAACCTCCCCCACACACACAACCCCACCCACACCTCAACCTCCCCCCACCACACAACCCCACCCACACCTCAACCTCCCCCACACACACAACCCCACCCACCCCTCAACCTCCCCCACACACACAACCCCACCCACCCCTCAACCTCCCCCCCACACACAACCCCACCCACCCCTCAACCTCCCCCCCACACACAACCCCACCCACCCCTCAACCTCCCCCACACACACAACCCCATCCCGCAGCCGCAGAGCAGACCGGGCATAGAAATGCCTTATTATCATTGCAGACTCGTCATCTCCCAACACCATGGTATGTTTTACAGCACACGGACCCCCCACGGACCCCCCACGCCCACCTCCCCAGCTCTGTGAACCTGGCCGTGTGTGAAGGCCCATGCTCGGGATTTTCAACCAAGACCCAACACTATATCGCGAGACAACATGATGAAGAGAAATGGCCAGGACGACCGAAATGTGGTCTATATTATCACCTCCTTCACCGCGCGCGGACCTTATGATGGTTTGAGGAGGGGGTCTTCTACCCCCCACACAGCTGGATCTGGCACTTTACCTTCCCTTACGTATACCTTACGATGGTTTGGGAGGTCTTCTACCCCCACACAGCTGGGTCTGGCACCTTACCTTACCTTACGTAGACCTTACGATGGTTTGGGAGGTCTTCTACCCCCCCACACAGCTGGGTCTGGCACCTTACCTTACTTTACGTATACCTTACGATGGTTTGGGAGGTCTTCTACCCCCACACAGCTGGGTCTGGCACCTTACCTTACCTTACGTATACCTTACGATGGTTTGGGAGGTCTTCTACCCCCACACAGCTGGGTCTGGCACCTTACCTTACCTTACGTATACCTTACGATGGTTTGGGAGGTCTTCTACCCCCACACAGCTGGGTCTGGTACCTTACCTTACCTTACGTATACCTTACGATGGTTTGGGAGGTCTTCTACCCCCCACACAGCTGGGTCTGGCACCTTACCTTACCTTACGTATACCTTACGATGGTTTGGGAGGTCTTCTACCCCCACACAGCTGGGTCTGGCACCTTACCTTACCTTACGTATACCTTACGATGGTTTGGGAGGTCTTCTACCCCCCACACAGCTGGGTCTGGCACCTTACCTTACCTTACGTATACCTTACGATGGTTTGGGAGGTCTTCTACCCCCCACACAGCTGGGTCTGGCACCTTACCTTACCTTACGTATACCTTACGATGGTTTGGGAGGTCTTCTACCCCCCACACAGCTGGGTCTGGCACCTTACCTTACCTTACGTATACCTTACGATGGTTTGGGAGGTCTTCTACCCCCACACACAGCTGGGTCTGGCACCTTACCTTACCTTACGTATACCTTACGATGGTTTGGGAGGTCTTCTACCCACACACAGCTGGGTCTGGCACCTTACCTTACCTTACGTATACCTTACGATGGTTTGGGAGGTCTTCTACCCCCCACACAGCTGGGTCTGGCACCTTACCTTACCTTACGTATACCTTACGATGGTTTGGGAGGTCTTCTACCCCCACACAGCTGGGTCTGGCACCTTACCTTACGTATACCTTACGATGGTTTGGGAGGTCTTCTACCCCCCACACAGCTGGGTCTGGCACCTTACCTTACCTTACGTATACCTTACGATGGTTTGGGAGGTCTTCTACCCCCCACACAGCTGGGTCTGGCACCTTACCTTACCTTACGTATACCTTACGATGGTTTGGGAGGTCTTCTACCCCCCACACAGCTGGGTCTGGCACCTTACCTTACCTTACGTATACCTTACGATGGTTTGGGAGGTCTTCTACCCTCACACAGCTGGGTCTGGCACCTTACCTTACCTTACGTATACCTTACGATGGTTTGGGAGGTCTTCTACCCCCACACAGCTGGGTCTGGCACCTTACCTTACCTTACGTATACCTTACGATGGTTTGGGAGGTCTTCTACCCCCCACCCCACACAGCTGGGTGTCAATAATGTGATATCAATGGGTTATAAAGTGATAATAATAATAATGTGATATCAATGAGTGATAAAAAATATTGTTGTATCTGGGATCAATTATAATGATATTAATGAGTTATAAAGAATGTATCTATAATTTTCCTTTAATAATACCTTTTGATTTCCAAGGTAATATTGAAGTTTCTATTCCACTCGAGATAAATGGATAATTGTTTCCTAATTTTGGGATGTAACCCCAGGAAAACGGGTATGTCATACCCCATTTTCTAATCACATTTTCTGTCCCCTCCCATACCCCATTTTCTAATCACATTATCTGTCCCCTCCCATACCCCATTTTCTAATTAGTCACTCAACCCTTCATGCTTGCCTCCTTACACAGTTGGGCCTAGCTGTTCCTCCTCATATCAATCAGGCTGTTGCAGTGAGCGTCACGTCTGCTTGTGTGAGCCAGGCAGTGACGAACCTCGGCACGTTTTCTATATTCAGCAAGTTTCGTTCGGGCCCATAACAAAAAAAAGAAAACGGTGTGTTGTCTGCACCTAAATCAAGGTGTAACATTAATGTTTGCGTTTTCTTTATACAGTGGTTCGCTTCAGTTCCCCTTGCACAGCAGTGAGGGAAAACCTTCAACACTTCATCCCCTTCCCACGTGATACAGTGAATGACGTAAACCATTAATTAGTCTTGCCTGAGAGAGAGAGAGAGAGAGAGAGAGAGAGAGAGAGAGAGAGAGAGAGAGAGAGAGAGAGAGATCTGTATTCCAGTGGAGGGAAGGACTGTAGAGAGAGAGAGAGAGAGAGAGAGAGAGAGAGAGAGAGAGAGAGAGAGGAGAGAGAGAGAGAGAGAGAGAGAGAGAGAGAGATCTGTATTCCAGTGGAGGGAAGGACTGTAGAGAGAGAGAGAGAGAGAGAGAGAGAGAGAGAGAGAGAGAGAGAGGAGTTAGTTGAACCCTTCCCTGGATGTGTCTTTACTGCTCTCTGATGGTACGTAAAGAATGGGATATTCGTTCCACAGAAAACGGTGTCAAGGTCCTTACATACAGAGTCCGTTTGAAGTGATAGCGTCCAGGCAGTGAACGATCATGGAGGGAGGGAACCCGCAAACGATCGTTACGGTAGTTAGTGATGACCCGAGTATGACACGTTTGATCATGTGAACCATTAAACCATCGTCTGTTGGACGTCAACCACCTGGTGGTGGGGTCATGAAGGGTAACGCGTTACCCTTCATGACCTGTAGTTACCCTTCATGACCTGTAGTTACCCTTCATGACCTGTAGTTACCCTTCATGACCTGTAGTTACCCTTCATGACCTGTAGTTACCCTTCATGACCTGCAGTTACCCTTCATGACCTGTAGTTACCCTTCATGACCTGTAGTTACCCTTCATGACCTGTAGTTACCTTTCATGACCTGTAGTTACCCTTCATGACCTGCAGTTACCCTTCATGACCTGTAGTTACCCTTCATGACCTGCAGTTACCCTTCATGACCTGTAGTTACCTTTCATGACCTGTAGTTACCCTTCATGACCTGTAGTTACCCTTCATGACCTGTAGTTATAAGGTAGATGAGATGGTTCCAAGTAATGTGATGAATGGAGCCAATCAGCATCATTCTCTCTCTCTCTCTCTCTCTCTCTCTCTCTCTCTCTCTCTCTCTCTCACACACATTCTCTCTCTCTCTCTCATTCTCTCTCTCACACATTCTCTCTCTCTCTCTCTCTCTCTCTCTCTCTCTCTCTCTCTCTCTCTCTCTCTCTCTCCAGTCCTTCCCTCCACTGGAATACAGATTCTCTCTCTCTCTCTCTCTCTCTCTCTCTCTCTCTCTCTCTCTCTCTCTCTCTCTCTCTCTCTCTCTCTCTCTCTCTCTCTCTCTCTCTCTCTCTCTCTCTCTCTCTCTCTCTCTCAGTTCACTTGTGACCTTCTGTCATGGCTGTAAGATGGTCAACTGTACTTAGTAAGTCTCTGGTCGCTTAACTTCAACCAGATACAGTTCGCCTCTGGAACTGTTGTTGTAATCCTCCTCCCGTTTTCCTTCGGACGAGGAAAACGAGATTACAGGAATGGAAGTGCTGTTCCAGTGTTCACTTTATTCCAGTGTTCACAGTGTTCCAGTGTTCACCTGTTCCAGTGTTCACAGTGTTCGTGTTCACGTTATATTCCAGTGTTCACGTTCTGTTCCAGTGTTCACGTTCTGTTCCAGTGTTCACAGTGTTCCAGTGTTCACGTTATGTTCCAGTGTTCACGTTCTTCCAGTGTTCACAGTGTTCCAGTGTTCACGTTCTGTTCCAGTGTTCACGTTATGTTCCAGTGTTCACGTTCTTCCAGTGTTCACAGTGTTCCAGTGTTCACCTGTTCCAGTGTTCACAGTGTTCCAGTGTTCACCTGTTCCAGTGTTCACGTTCTTCCAGTGTTCACAGTGTTCCAGTGTTCACGTTCTGTTCCAGTGTTCACGTTATGTTCCAGTGTTCACTTTATTCCAGTGTTCACCTGTTCCAGTGTTCACGTCCTTCCAGTGTTCACAGTGTTCCAGTGTTCACCTGTTCCAGTGTTCACGTTCTCCATATATACATCATCTTTCAACTGGCCTCCCATTTTCTTCGTCTTGTGCCGCAACTGGCAGATGGGAGGGGGGCTCCCCCCCCCCCTCAATGGAGGGTACCCCGCTGTCCAAAATGAGCTTCGAGACTCCATCCCTCACACACAACTCATGCTAAACCTCCTCCACGCGAGAGGGAGCTCGCTCGTGCGTGCGCGCGCGCGGGTTGTGACCTACCCACACGACCATCTCTCGTAAAAGCCACTCAAGCCACTGTGATGTAAGGCTGCCGTGCCACAGCGCGCCAATCCCCCGAGGGAAATGGGGATTTCAGGGAAGGAGAGATTACCTCGGTTGGATTTCATGGAGGGAGGGAGGGAGGGAGGGAGGGAGGGAGGGAGGGAGGGGGATGGAGGGATGGAGGAGGAGGAGGGAGGGAAGGATGGAGGGAGGAGGAGGAGGAGGAGGAGGAGGAGGAAGGGAGGGAGGGGGATGGAGGGAGGGAGGAGGAGGAGGAGGAGGAGGAGGAGGGAGGAGGAGGGAGGGAGGGAGGGAGGGAGGGAGGGAGGAGGAGGAGGGAGGGAAGGATGGAGGAGGAGGAGGAGGAGGGGGAGGAGGAGGAGGAGGAGGAGGAGGAGGAGGAGGAGGAGGAGGAGGAGGAGGAAGGAGGGAGGGAGGGAGGGAGGGAGGGAGGGAGGGAGGAGGAAGGAGGAGGAGGAGGAGGAAGGGAGGGAGGGAGGGAGGAAGAAGGAGGGATGGGGGAGGGAGGGAGGGAGGGATGGTGGAGGGAGTGAGGGAGGGATTTCCAGACGACATAGTATTTAGCAGACACACAATGTAGTTGTGTTGACCACCTACCCTGGAGTGTGAGGCACAACTACACTGGCACAACATGTCCTCCATTATACATGTAAATAATCAGTATAAGATTCTCCATCTGACATCCAGCACTTACGACGAGACGACTTACTTACTTACTTACGACGAGACGACTTACTTACTTACTTACGACGAGACGACTTACTTACTTACTTACGACGAGACGACTTACTTACTTACTTACGACGAGACGACTTACTTACTTACTTACGACGAGACGACTTACTTACTTACTTACGACGAGACGACTTACTTACTTACTTACGACGAGACGACTTACTTACTTACGACGAGACGACTTACTTACTTACTTACGACGAGACGACTTACTTACTTACTTACGACGAGACGACTTACTTACTTACTTACGACGAGACGACTTACTTACTTACGTGTACTTACTGCGGGAGTACCTACTTACTTACGAGGACTTAATTACTTACGAGTACTGACGACGAGTACTTAATTACTTACGAGGACTTAATTACTTACGAGTACTTACTTATGTACGAGTACTTACTTACGAGAACTGACGACGACTACTTAATTACTTACGAGGACTTACGACGAGTACCTAATCACTTACGAGTACTTATGACGAGAGTACTTACTTACTTATGAGTACTTACGGCGGAAGTACCTACTTACGAGTACTTAGAACGAGACATCTCTGCCAAAGGCCAAGGCTAGCGCGTACTGCTCACCACAAGAACATGTACGTAAAGTAACGACGAACGAGTCGTGTGAGTTACATGTTAAGTGTTAAGTGTGAGGGATAACGAGGATGTTAAGTAGTATCATGAGTGTCTACTTAACAGACTACGTGTCTTACTAGTGAGGCTGGAAGACAAGACATCCACACTTGGTGGCCAGTGGAATGAACCTAGACAGCCACTGAAGATGTCTGGGGGCATTACCATACCGTTTTACACGACTGTAAACAAAGGGAAAATAAACAAATATACACAAGTGTTTCTTCTGTTATTTTTTCCCCCAACCATTGCAACGTAAGGTCGTCCTCGAAGAGATAAGATAAAGTGATGTTTACGTTTACGATAACAGCGACGACCGTGTGTATCTGGGATGTAAAAACCGGTCTTAAGTAAAGAGAGAACATATGCCACTCTTGTCCCGAGATCTTTAACACGCTAGATGGAGACAGAAGCATCGCCCGAAGAATAATAATAATAATAATAATAATAATAATAATAATAATAATAATAATAATAATAATCAATGGTATATCATATCATATATTATACTTAATCGCTGTCTCCCGCGTTAGCGAGGTAGCGCAAGGAAACACGAAAGAATGGCCCCAACCCACCCACATACACATGTATATACATACACGTCCACACACGTACATATACATACCTATGCATTTCAACGTATACATACATATACATACACAGACATATACATATATACACATGTACATAATTCATACTGTCTGCCTTCATCCATTCCCGTCGCCACCCCGCCACACATGAAATAGCACACACACACACACACACACACACACACATGAACAGCAGTGAACCCCCTCCCTGGCCGAGCATGTACATGAAGGGAACACGACTGGTGAAGGGTTATGACCACAGTGGGCAACCAAGGTCTGTTTACACTTCATTATGCAGCAGACTATCACCTCTAGCGCACACACACACACACACACACACACATACACACACGTGACCCAATATTGTAATAAAAAACAATATACTAAGTAATATTAATTACTGGTGGTCTTAACTATATATAAATCTATAATAAGCTTCTGGCCTCTGCTCAATTTTACCAACTTGTGAGGGAAAAGTCTATAATAATGGCCCACAGGGAAAAAGTTTTTTTGGGGGGAGGTGATTTGCTAAAAGGCCAAGAAACTTAATTAAGGGGAGATGGGCGGGTCTTCCTCCCCACAATGTCCAATTATGGCTCACCTCTAACTAATAAACCCAGCGTCAATGGAACTCCCTCAGCCACTTGAGCAGCGTCGGACGACCCTTTGAGCACGACGGCACGGCGTCGTGCGCGCCGAGGTCGTTCTCAATTGGGTTGATCCATTTTGTGGAGGATATTCTAAAAGGAAATGTTTTCATCAAGATTCATCAAAAAACTGTAAGATACTATAAGACGCGTCTGCTCGCTTCTGCTGTGAGATACCTTCCCTCTTCATCACCACCACTTCCTACATCCCAGCCATTCCACCCTGAACGGCGGAATGGCATTGTCCAGTGGTTCCAACCACTCACCTCAACCGTTTCCCCTATTCATACCTCTCATACGGCAAGCTCAACCACCTCGTTCGACAGTTAAATATCTTCCCAGAAATATACCATCCCAGTAACGAAAACCATTTCAATCCTGCCTGGGAAATGGACGAATCATCGGAAACTATGAATAGGGGTCGGGTTAGTCATCGTGCGTCTGACAATTTCCTCGGCGTGTCTGCAGATACACACAGACAGACAGAGAGGCAGACAGACAGAGAGACACAGAGAGACAGAGACAGACAGAGAGCCAGACAGACAGAGAGACACAGAGAGACAGAGACAGACAGAGAGCCAGACAGGGAAGAGGAGAGGTCCAGTCTGGGCCAGACTCCAGTCTGAGTGTCATCGCGAGGTCCATCTTTGTGGCTGTAAAGTTCAAGGACACTGAAAGAAAACTTCCTCAAGCAAACTACATCTCCAGAAGCCGCTGTGTGTGTGTGTGTGTGTGTGTGTGTGTGTGTGTGTGTGTGTGTGTGTGTGTGTGTGTGTGTGTGCTGGGTACGACACGCTGAACCAGGTCATATATATCAAGTGAGGTCAAACACATTTTCCTACCCTGGAGTACGACCTGTATGACACAGACAGGAGTTCATGCCACACATCAGGGAAACCTCTCAACTGAAAAGGAAATGACGCTAATATATATATATATATATATATATATATATATATATATATATATATATATATATATATATATATATATATATATATATATATATGGCATATGAACGCGTACCTTCTGAAAATAAATAAGTGACAGAAAGAGACAAAGATGGAATTTTGAGGATGAGTCCATAGCTTCGCTTGTACCAGGAGCTGGAAGAGGAGGTCAACATAGCAAAGGTCAAAGGTCACGAGAAAAGACACAGAGAGAGAGAGAGAGAGAGAGAGAGAGAGAGAGAGAGAGAGAGAGAGAGAGAGAGAGAGAGAGAGTACCCCCCCTTAACTAATCCAGTAGCGCTGAGCAGTGAACACCCACCCACCATCCTCCCTCCGACGTCTTTTACTGATGTCACGACGTGCGGGAATTCAAAGCTCGAAGGGGGGAGTTAGGGGTCCGTCCGTCCGTCCGCCGGCAGCAGCAGCAGAAGACCATCAAAGCATCAAACACCACAGCAGACCACCACACACACACAGTGTGTGATCTTCCCCGATAACTTTGTGTACACATTTGGCACACATTTACCCTTCCCCCGGGGAGTGAGGAGGGTGCGAGCCAAACTCAGGTCACAACCACCTTTACCCTTCCCCCGGGGAGGGAGGAGGGTGCGAGCCAAACTCAGGTCACAACCACCTACACCACAGCGACTCCTCGTCTGAGGCACGTGAACAACACTCATTACTCAATTTCTTTACAATAATTGTGAAAGAAATGAATGCTCTTCTATAACTTAACTACCCACACCTCGACTGCTATCTTCTATCTTTCAGAGTTAGAAGCTATAGGGCCCAATATTCACACCGCCAGAATCCAGATAGAAATGATTTCTTTCATTCTTTCTCGTCTCTCTGAGGATCATCTCAAGAACTGCCTTGTGAATGAACTTTCAAACATTTCTAATACATGTTCAAAGTGTGATGTCTAAATCTACATAAATAAACAGAAAAGAAAGTAAGTGTATCGTTGGATAATTCTCCCTGTCTCTCTTATTTCTCTTTACCAAATGGCGTCCTAACTACGTCTCTTCCTTGTATATCAACTGACTGTTATATTTCTCTCTTCTGTCTCCTCTGATGATGTGATTATGACACGAAAGTGCACTTGGGAACTAAGAAACACTTCCCCCGTGGACTATGTGATTATTACACGAAAGTGCACTTGGCAACTTATCGTGTTTCACTCCCCCCGTGGACTAGAAGAATATATATCGGTATTTAGTGAGACAAAACGACATCAAAGATAAATGGATCAGTAGACATCTCCCTACGAAACAGCAATGCCCCGAGTGTACACACAGCAGTCAACACCACTTCGACAGGGCCACTGAGAACACATCCACGCACTTAGTTCCAGGACCGGACCCATCCGGTGTTCATACACTAATGCAACACACGTCCAGCAACGTGAACTTAATATTCTCCAGGGGAAAACGTGTACTCCATTTTGGCATTATTCTCCAGAACCTGAAACTGACCCACATCGCCCCCACTCCACCCAGGTCTAGGAAGACAGGGCTTTGCCACATGACCATCGACAGACAGAACGAACAATTTCGATGGAGTCGTGAGAGGCCAGCTGACAGAACGTATATGGTAGTGAAACATGAACCTAACCTAACCTAACCTAACCTAAACTAAACTAAACTAAACTAACCTAACCTAAACTAACCTCACCTAACCTAACCTAACCTAACCTAACCTAACCTAACCTAATCTAACCTAACCTAAACTAAACTAAACCAACCAAAACTAAACTAAACTAACCTAACCTGACCTAACCTGACCTAACCTAACCTGACCTAACCTAACCTGACCTAACCTAACCTGACCTAACCTGACCTAACCTAACCTAACCTGACCTAACCTAACCTAACCTAACCTAACCTAACCTAACCTGACCTAACCTAACCTGACCTAACCTGACCTAACCTAACCTAACCTAACCTGACCTAACCTAACCTGACCTAACCTGACCTAACCTGACCTAACCTAACCTAACCTAACCTAACCTAACCTAACCTGACCTAACCTAACCTGACCTAACCTGACCTAACCTAACCTAACCTAACCTGACCTAACCTGACCTAACCTAACCTGACCTAACCTGACTTAACCTAACCTGACCTAACCTGACCTAACCTAACCTAACCTAACCTGACCTGACCTGACCTAACCTGACCTGACCTAAGAGAACATGATGTCAGGGAAGGAATACCATGCCTGCCTCTCTCTCTCTCTCACTTACTTGACCAGTTAAGACGCGCTTGTTGAAGCTCGGCTGGACAATTATAATGGTGACCTGATGTAAACAGATTTTACAAAGCATTTCACACATGACATTTTGGTGTCAGGACACATGAAATGCGACAGATGAGCATACACAGAAAAAATGGGAAATGGATTTCCTACTTTTGAACCACCAGACCACAACATGAAGTGGTTGTAAACCAGGCCATCATTTCAAAGCTCGGGTCTCCCACAAGGACCTGAACTTGGACCCCACCTGTTCCTCATTCTCATAACTAACACTGAGGCAAATACGAGCCACAGTTTGATATTATCCTCAGCTGATCATGCAACAGTGTGAGAATATTCTCAGAAGCCACACTGAGATAAACTACCATGGTAGTATGAGAATATTCTCACAAGCCACACTGACATAAACTACCCACTGATATATACAGTGTCGTCCACTGGGACAACCACAACGACCTGCCTTCCACTGGGGAAACCTCCCGGCTCTTCCACTGTGGGGAAACCAAAGATATTAATACATGTACAGAACACCGGAGAGACACACAGACAACATCACATCACGACTGGACAATGTGTGAATGACCACGGAACAATGATGTCCCGCCGACCTTACCTTCAGCAAAGACAGCGAGACAACAGTTGCTTCTTCCAAGAAAAAATGGAGGGATGGATCCTGTGGACTTTCAAGATAAGAGACAGCAACATGATGCTCTTTAAGGTGTCAATACATGGGGAGAGAGAGAGATTCTCTCTCTCTCTCTCTCTCTCTCTCTCTCTCTCTCTCTCTCTCGCTGACCTTCAGGGAATCGTCCATGAGACCTGCCGTGCTCACAAGTCTGGTGTCAACCCAACATGACCTAACATAGCCAATAACTGTTAACATAGATAGTCCTCATGCATCACCATTCTGGCCATACAGCATACATCATTCTTAATAAACAGCATACAACATACCTGACAATACAACAACATGAACAACATGAACATCGAAACTAAAGAACATGGGGTTTGGTAGCGCGTGTGTGTGTGTGTGCGTGCGCGCCATCACCTCCAGCCAACCAGCCAGCCAAGCTCTTCACACAATGCACGGGTTCGAAGCTTCCTCACACACACACACACACACACACACACACACACACACGAGTCGTCCAACGAGCCGGTTCCGATACGTAACGAGACAATTCATGAGGAGGAGGGGGGTGAGGGGGGAGGGGGGATGAGGGGGGAGGGGGGATGAGGGGGGAGGGGGAGGGGGGATCATCAGACGTCAGAAGCAGGCGTGCCGTAAGAGGGTCGTATACAACATCACCGTCGCCAGACTGAAGGAGAGTGAGAGAGAGAGAGAGAGAGAGAGAGAGAGAGAGAGAGAGAGAGAGAGAGAGAGAGAGGCGGGGTAAAACTTATAGGTTTACGTGAGGGTTTAATGTACAGTCTTTCAGGTTTTCTGATGGGTTGAAAATGTCTTTTTGAGCACGACGGTACACGACCCTTGAGCACGACGGTACACGACCCTTGAGCACGACGGTACACGACCCTTGAGCACGACGGTACACGACCCTTGAGCACGACTGTACGACCCTTGAGCACGACGGTACGACCCTTGAGCACGACGGTACGAGACCCTTGAGCACGACGGTACACGACCCTTGAGCACGACGGTACACGACCCTTGAGCACGACGGTACACGATCCTTAAGCCCGACGGTACGATCCTTGAGCACGACAGTACGATCCTTGACCAAGACGGTACGATCCTTGACCACGTCGGTACGATCCTTGACCACGACGGTACGACCCTTAAGCACGACGGTACGACCCTTAAGCACGACGGTATAAGCATCGTACCGTCGTGCTCAGTATCCGTACCGTCGTGCACAGTGATCGTACCGTCGTGTACCAGCATCGTACCGTCGTGCACAGTGATCGTACCGTCGTCGTGTACCAGCATCGTACCGTCGTGCACAATGATCGTACCGTCGTCGTGTACCGGGCCCAAGTGAGGCACGCGTCGTGTTCAGCGTTATCTCGACACAAAAAAAAAAACGGAAACCGATGCGTCGCCCAGCCATTGTTAGACGACATAGAAAACGGGAGCATCCAGGGCCAGAAAACGAGCGGTGTAGATATACGCGTAAGGGTCTATGAGTCATATTTTATGGCCTCCTGATATACTGGACGGGAGTATAATGGGGTATATCATGAGGTGGATCTTCATGAGGTGGGGTAGGGCAAGGAGGAGGGAGGGGGGGTGTTCATGAGGGGGGTTCGCTCTACGTGTGAGGGATTGTGTGAGTATGAGGTATGAGGGGGAGTATGCTCACTATGTGGGAGTGTATGCTGATGTGAGGTGAATGCGAGCAATGTGAGTTGATGGATTGGCGATTTAATAGTATGTTGGTGAGGGATGTGTGTGTGTGGAAGTATGTTGGTGAGGGACGTGTGTGTGGGAGGCAGTATGTTGGTGAGGGATGTGTGAGTGTGGGAGGGAGTATGTTGGTGAGGGACGTGTGTGTGGGAGGCAGTATGTTGGTGAGGGATGTGTGTGTGTGGGAGACAGTATGTTGGTGAGGAATGTGTGTGTGGGAGGCAGTATGTTGGTGAGGGATGTGTGTGTGTGGCAGGGAGTATGTTGGTGAGGGATGTGTGTGTGGGAGGCAGTATGTTGGTGAGGGATGTGTGTGTGTGGGAGGCAGTATGTTGGTGAGGAATGTGTGTGTGGGAGGCAGTATGTTGGTGAGGGATGTGTGTGTGTGGCAGGGAGTATGTTGGTGAGGGATGTGTGTGTGTGGGAGGGAGTATGTTGGTGAGGGACGTGTGTGTGTGGGAGGGAGTATGTTGGTGAGGGATGTGTGTGTGGGAGGCAGTATGTTGGTGAGGGATGTGTGAGCGTGGGAGGGAGTATGTTGGTGAGGGATGTGTGTGTGTGGGAGGGAGTATGTTGGTGATGGATGTGTGTGTGGGAGGCAGTATGTTGGTGAGGGATGTGTGAGCGTGGGAGGGAGTATGTTGGTGAGGGACGTGTGTGTGTGGGAGGGAGTATGTTGGTGAGGGATGTGTGTGTGGCAGGGAGTATGTTGGTGAGGGATGTGTGTGTGTGGGAGGGAGTATGTTGGTGAGGGACGTGTGTGTGTGGGAGGGAGTATGTTGGTG
>NC_092285.1:3532269-3539769 GCF_036320965.1 Panulirus ornatus
TATATACATGCCAGATGTATATGTTACCAGAGATATATATACATGCCAGATGTATATGTTACCAGAGATATATATACATGCCTGATGTATATGTTACCAGAGATATATATACATGCCAGATGTATATGTTACCAGAGATATATATACATGCCTGATGTATATGTTACCAGAGATATATATACATGCCAGATGTATATGTTATCAGAGATATATATACATGCCAGATGTATATGTTACCAGAGATATATATACATGCCTGATGTATATGTTACCAGAGATATATATACATGCCAGATGTATATGTTACCAGAGATATATATACATGCCAGATGTATATGTTATCAGAGATATATATACATGCCAGATGTATATGTTATCAGAGATATATATACATGCCTGATGTATATGTTACCAGAGATATATATACATGCCAGATGTATATGTTATCAGAGATATATATACATGCCAGATGTATATGTTATCAGAGATATATATACATGCCTGATGTATATGTTACCAGAGATATATATACATGCCAGATGTATATGTTACCAGAGATATATATACATGCCAGATGTATATGTTATCAGAGATATATATACATGCCAGATGTATATGTTATCAGAGATATATATACATGCCAGATGTATATGTTATCAGAGATATATATACATGCCTGATGTATATGTTACCAGAGATATATATACATGCCAGATGTATATGTTACCAGAGATATATATATATGCCAGATGTATCTGTTACCAGAGATATATACATGCCAGATGTATATGTTACCAGAGATATATATACATGCCAGATGTATATGTTACCAGAGATATATATATATGCCAGATGTATATGTTACCAGAGATATATATACATGCCAGATGTATATGTTATCAGAGATATATATACATGCCAGAAGTATATGTTATCAGAGATATATATACATGCCAGATGTATATGTTATCAGAGATATATATACATGCCTGATGTATATGTTACCAGAGATATATATACATGCCAGATGTATATGTTACCAGAGATATATATATATATGCCAGATGTATATGTTACCAGAGATATATATATATATGCCAGATGTATATGTTACCAGAGATATATATACATGCCAGATGTATATGTTACCAGAGATATATATATATATGCCAGATGTATATGTTACCAGAGATATATATACATGCCAGATGTATATGTTACCAGACACACTACAGATCCCAGTTCGTAACATAAACAAGTAACTCTTTTGAGAAAAACTTTAATTAAAAGCTGAAATTACTTCAAATATTTTCCAAATCTAAAAATCTTTATATGATACTGTATCTATCTATCTATCTATCTATCTATCCAGATAGATAGACAGATAGATAGATAGACAGATACATAGATAAATAGATAGACAGATACATAGATAGACATACATAGATACACAGATACATAGATAAATAGATAGACAGATACATAGATAGATAAATAGATACATACATAGACAGATATATAGATAAATAGATAGACAGATAGATATCAAACCTAAACCTGGTGCCCAATTCAGGCACGAACCCCGAGGAAAGGATGAACAGCTAGGTGAACAGCAGGCCAACTGCCCCGCACCAAGATTCGAACCCAAGAAAGCCGGACCCCGGGCAGGGGCCATCCCTGCGTCTTACGTCAGTCGTGTTCACCACTCCACCACGGAGACCCCACTATATCAACACAGCAGAATCCCTCATTTATCTTAATTGCCATAATTTCCTTTTTTAATGAACTTCAGTTATCAATATAATGAAATTAATATCACCAGGAGGTAAATAATGGGGACATCCCAACCTGTAAGGTAGGCCAGCTACTTTATAAAGGTACTATCCCAACATTAAGGTAGGCCAGCTACTTTATAAAGGTACTATCCCAACATTAAGGTAGGCCAGCTACTTTATAAAGGTACTATACCAACATTAAGGTAGGCCAGCTACTTTATAAAGGTACTATACCAACATTAAGGTAGGCCAGCTACTTTATAAAGGTACTATCCCAACATTAAGGTAGGCCAGCTACTTTATAAAGGTACTATCCCAACATTAAGGTAGGCCAGCTACTTTATAAAGGTATTATACCAACATTAAGGTAGGTCAGCTACTTTATAAAGGTATTATACCAACATTAAGGTAGGCCAGCTACTTTATAAGGGTACTATACCAACATTAAGGTAGGCCAGCTACTTTATAAAGGTATTATACCAACATTAAGGTAGGCCAGCTACTTTATAAAGGTATTATACCAACATTAAGGTAGGCCAGCTACTTTATAAGGGTACTATACCAACATTAAGGTAGGCCAGCTACTTTATAAAGGTATTATACCAACATTAAGGTAGGCCAGCTACTTTATAAAGGTATTATACCAACATTAAGGTAGGCCAGCTACTTTATAAGGGTACTATACCAACATTAAGGTAGGCCAGCTACTTTATAAAGGTATTATACCAACATTAAGGTAGGCCAGCTACTTTATAAAGGCACTATACCAACATTAAGGTAGGCCAGCTACTTTATAAAGGTACTATACCAACATTAAGGTAGGCCAGCTACTTTATAAGGGTACTATACCAACATTAAGGTAGGCCAGCTACTTTATAAAGGTACAATACCAACATTAAGGTAGGTCAGCTACTTTATAAAGGTACTATCCTAACATCAAGGTAGGCCAACTACTTTATAAAGGTACTATACCAACATTAAGGTAGGCCAGCTACTTTATAAAGGTACTATACCAACATTAAGGTAGGCCAGCTACTTTATAAGGGTACTATACCAACATTAAGGTAGGCCAGCTACTTTATAAAGGTACTATACCAACATTAAGGTAGGCCAGCTACTTTATAAAGGTACTATCCCAACATTAAGGTAGGCCAGCTACTTTATAAGGGTACTATACCTACATTAAGGTAGGCCAGCTACTTTATAAGGGTACTATACCAACATTAAGGTAGGCCAGCTACTTTATAAGGGTACTATACCAACATTAAGGTAGGCCAGCTACTTTATAAAGGTACTATACCAACATTAAGGTAGGCCAGCTACTTTATAAGGGTACTATACCAACATTAAGGTAGGCCAGCTACTTTATAAAGGTACTATACCAACATTAAGGTAGGCCAGCTACTTTATAAGGGTACTATACCAACATTAAGGTAGGCCAGCTACTTTATAAGGGTACTATACCAACATTAAGGTAGGCCAGCTACTTTATAAAGGTACTATACCAACATTAAGGTAGGCCAGCTACTTTATAAGGGTACTATACCAACATTAAGGTAGGCCAGCTACTTTATAAAGGTACTATCCCAACATTAAGGTAGGCCAGCTACTTTATAAGGGTACTATACCAACATTAAGGTAGGCCAGCTACTTTATAAAGGTACTATCCCAACATTAAGGTAGGCCAGCTACTTTATAAGGGTACAATACCAACATTAAGGTAGGCCAGCTACTTTATAAGGGTACTATCCCAACATTAAGGTAGGCCAGCTACTTTATAAGGGTACAATACCAACATTAAGGTAGGCCAGCTACTTTATAAGGGTACAATACCAACATTAAGGTAGGCCAGCTACTTTATAAGGGTACAATACCAACATTAAGGTAGGCCAGCTACTTTATAAGGGTACAATACCAACATTAAGGTAGGCCAGCTACTTTATAAGGGTACAATACCATCATTAAGGTAGGCCAGCTACTTTATAAGGGTACAATACCATCATTAAGGTAGGCCAGCTACTTTATAAGGGTACAATACCAACATTAAGGTAGGCCAGCTACTTTATAAGGGTACAATACCAACATTAAGGTAGGCCAGCTACTTTATAAGGGTACAATACCAACATTAAGGTAGGCCAGCTACTTTATAAGGGTACAATACCAACATTAAGGTAGGCCAGCTACTTTATAAGGGTACAATACCAACATTAAGGTAGGCCAGCTACTTTATAAGGGTACTATACCAACATTAAGGTAGGCCAGCTACTTTATAAAGGTACTATACCAACATTAAGGTAGGCCAGCTACTTTATAAGGGTACTATCCCAACATTAAGGTAGGCCAGCTACTTTATAAGGGTACAATACCAACATTAAGGTAGGCCAGCTACTTTATAAGGGTACAATACCAACATTAAGGTAGGCCAGCTACTTTATAAGGGTACTATACCAACATTAAGGTAGGCCAGCTACTTTATAGGGGTACAATACCATCATTAAGGTAGGCCAGCTACTTTATAAGGGTACAATACCAACATTAAGGTAGGCCAGCTACTTTATAAGGGTACTATCCCAGCCTGTAATGTGTCCTGCATCATGTACTACTGTAATAACTGTATCTACAGGTCATGACCCAGCCTGTAATAGGTTAAACATTTACACTTAATATAATAAACTTAATTTCATCTTAAAGTCTGTATTTATCTTAATACAGAGAGAGACACACAGCATTTTAATACAGAGAGAGACATAGTATTTTAATACAGAGAGAGACAGCACTTTAATACAGAGACACAGCATTTTAATACGGAGAGAGAGACAGCATTTTAATACAGAGAGAGACATGGTATTTTAATACAGAGAGAGACAGCATTTTAATACAGAGAGAGACACAGCATTTTAATACAGATAGACACAGCATTTTCATACAGAGAGAGACACAGCATTTTAATACAGAGAGAGACACAGCATTTTAATACAGAGAGAGACATAGTATTTTAATACAGAGAGAGACATAGTATTTTAATACAGAGAGACACAGCATTTTAATACAGAGAGAGACACAGCATTTTAATACAGAGAGAGACACAGCATTTTAATACAGAGAGAGACATAGTATTTTAATACAGAGAGAGACATAGTATTTTAATACAGAGAGAGACACAGCATTTTAATACAGAGAGAGACACAGCATTTTAATACAGAGAGAGACATAGCATTTTAATACAGAGAGAGACATAGTATTTTAATACAGAGAGAGACATAGTATTTTAATACAGAGAGAGACACAGCATTTTAATACAGAGAGAGACACAGCATTTTAATACAGAGAGAGACACAGCATTTTAATACAGAGAGAGACACAGCATTTTAATACAGAGAGAGACACAGCATTTTAATACAAAGAGAGACATAGTATTTTAATACAGAGAGAGACACAGCATTTTAATACAGAGAGAGACATAGCATTTTAATACAGAGAGAGACACAGCATTTTAATACAGAGAGAGACACAGCATTTTAATACAGAGAGAGACACAGCATTTTAATACAGAGAGAGACACAGCATTTTAATACAGAGAGAGACACAGCATTTTAATACAGAGAGAGACACAGCATTTTAATACAGAGAGAGACACAGCATTTTAATACAGAGAGAGACATAGTATTTTAATACAGAGAGAGACATAGTATTTTAATACAGAGAGAGACACAGCATTTTAATACAGAGAGAGACACAGCATTTTAATACAGAGAGAGACATAGCATTTTAATACAGAGAGAGACATAGTATTTTAATACAGAGAGAGACATAGTATTTTAGTACAGAGAGAGACACAGCATTTTAATACAGAGAGAGACACAGCATTTTAATACAGAGAGAGACACAGCATTTTAATACAGAGAGAGACACAGCATTTTAATACAGAGAGAGACATAGTATTTTAATACAGAGAGAGACACAGCACTTTAATACAGAGAGAGACATAGCATTTTAATACAGAGTGAGACACAGCATTTTAATACAGAGAGAGACACAGCATTTTAATACAGAGAGAGACATAGTATTTTAATACAGAGAGAGACACAGCACTTTAATACAGAGAGAGACATAGCATTTTAATACAGAGTGAGACACAGCATTTTAATACAGAGAGAGACACAGCATTTTAATACAGAGAGAGACATAGCATTTTAATACAGAGTGAGACACAGCATTTTAATACAGAGAGAGACACAGCATTTTAATACAGAGAGAGACATAGCATTTTAATACAGAGAGAGACACAGCATTTTAATACAGAGAGAGACACAGCATTTTAATACAGAGAGAGACACAGCATTTTAATACAGAGAGAGACATAGTATTTTAATACAGAGAGAGACACAGCATTTTAATACATAGAGAGACATAGCATTTTAATACAGAGAGAGACACAGCATTTTAATACAGAGAGAGATACAGCATTTTAATACAGAGAGAGACATAGTATTTTAATACAGAGAGAGACACAGCACTTTAATACAGAGAGAGACATAGCGTTTTAATACAGAGTGAGACACAGCATTTTAATACAGAGAGAGACACAGCATTTTAATACAGAGAGAGACATAGTATTTTAATACAGAGAGAGACACAGCACTTTAATACAGAGAGAGACATAGCATTTTAATACAGAGTGAGACACAGCATTTTAATACAGAGAGAGACACAGCATTTTAATACAGAGAGAGACATAGCATTTTAATACAGAGTGAGACACAGCATTTTAATACAGAGAGAGACACAGCATTTTAATACAGAGAGAGACACAGCATTCTAATACAGAGAGAGACACAGCATTCTAATACAGAGAGAGACAGCATTTTAATACAGCCTGACTGAAGGATACATGGCTAGGGGATAGATGGGAGGTACAGTGAAGACAATAACATACATAAGTACATAAAGGTGTTAACCAACTTACCTGTCATGTGAGTTACGCCCTTCTCGTTACTATGACGTGCGTATATACAGGTGTTAACCAACCAACGAACATACCTGGAGGAAGAAAAAAAAATATATATATATATGTATATATAATTAAACACCTTCAGAACAAAAATATATATATATATATATATATATATATATATATATATATATATATATATGCAATTAAACACCTTTAGAAAATATATATATATATATATATATATATATATATATATATATATATATATATAAACACCTTCAGAAAAAAATAATAATTAGAAAGAAAAAAATCATGTCAGTCTTTATCATAAACAAGAAAACAAGTTTTGAAAAGATGAAATTTGACGTGTTATTGATGTAATTTCAGGGGGGGGAGGGGAGGGGGGAGGGTCCTCCAAAGGAGTGATTAAGGGGGGAGGGGGGTGGAGGGGGGTGGGAGGGGGGGGTCGTACTACAAAAAGGTAGTAACCTTCTGTCATCCCATTTTCTTTTTTTTTTTTTTTTTTTTTTTTAGCCATTTTCGAAGGTCTGGTGTGAGGACAGCGGTCAACCCACACGGTGCCCCCCCCCCCACCCCACACACAGCCCTCATATGCCGTCCTACTATCCAGTACCGAGCCTCCAGCAGCTGCCTACACCCTCTAGCCTCTATCCCTTACACCCTCCCCCCCCACACCCCCTCAAAGATAGATAGGAAATAGATAGATGAAACCTTAAACCATCTAACCAATTGACCCTGTCTTGTGTGTTG
>NC_092285.1:3547269-3549769 GCF_036320965.1 Panulirus ornatus
CTACCTCTTGACCCAGGTCAACACTGTGACCTTTGACCTTACCTCACTGCCTGACCTTTAATACCCTGTTATGTCCACGATACATAAATGATACAGGAAGTCTGTAATTATAATCATATCTGATTATCATTAATTACTCCAGCTTGATATTACTGTAATACAGACCATGTTCATGTTTGCTTCATTCCTTTACACACCGTTCCACCACCTGTAAAAGGCCCTGTGACCCATGGGCCTTTTCCTACACACAACTAAAGCCATTTAACTATATTATAGCTATTTACCTACACCAAAGTCATTTCATTGTCAAAACCATTTACCTATAGCAAAGCCATTTAACCACACCACTACCATTTAAATATACCAAAGCCACTCAACTATATCAAACCATTTAATCATGTCAAGGCCATTTAACCACAACACTACCATTTAAATATACCAAAGCCACTTGACAATATCAAACCATTCAATTATGTCAAAGCCATTTAACCACACCACAGCTATTTAACAATACCACAGCCATTTAACCACACCACATCCATTTGACTACACCAAAGTCATTTAACTGTACCGCACAATGAACTTTACCAAAGCCATTTAACTATAAAACAGCTATTTAACTATTTCACCCACGAAAACTCACATCATTATGTAACTTGTGTGTATCACACGATCGCTAAGGCCTTCTATGTAGCCTGGCTGTATCCTATGTAGCCCCTCCCTCACTGCTACAGTTCGGGTACAGTACACATGTAACTGTACAAATATGACCGAATGAATACACTGTAGTGTGAGGTCTGAGGCCAGGACATGGCCTAATGAATGAGGCCATAACTACTACCACACGTGGTCACCACAGTGGTCACCACCGTGGTCACCACACGTGGTCATCACACGTGGTCACCACACGAGGTCACCACACGTGGTCGCCACATGTGGTCATCACACGTGGTCACCACACGAGGTCACCACACGTGGTCATCACACGTGGTCACCAAACGAGGCCACCACACGTGGTCATCACACATGGTCACCACACGTGGTCACCACACGTGGTCGCCACATGTGGTCACCACACGTGGTCATCACACATGGTCACCACACGTGGTCACCACACGTGGTCACCACCGTGGTCATCACACGTGGTCACCACACGTGGTCATCACACGAAGCCACCACACGAGGTCACCACACGAGGCCACCACACGAGGTGACAACACGTGGTCATCACATGGGGTCACCACACGAGGCTACCACACGAGGCCACCACACGAGGTCATCACACGAGGCCACCACACGAGGCCACCACACGAGGTCATCACACGAGGCCACCACACGAGGCCACCACACGAGGTCACCACACGAGGCCACCACACGAGGTCATCACACGAGGCCACCACACGAGGTCATCACACGAGGCCACTACACGAGGCCACCACACGAGGTCATCACACGAGGCCACCACACGAGGTCATCACACGAGGCCACCACACGAGGTCATCACACGAAGCCACCACACGAGGTCATCACACGAGGCCACCACACGAGGTCATCACACGAGGCCACCACACGGTCATCACACGAGGCCACCACACGAGGTCATCACACGAGGCCACCACACGAGGCCACCACACGAGGCCACCACACGAGGTCACCACACGAGGCCACCACACGAGGTCATCACACGAGGCCACCACACGAGGTCATCACACGAGGCCACCACACGAGGTCACCACACGAGGCCACCACACGAGGTCACCACACGAGGTCATCACACGAGGCCACCACACGTGGTCATCACACGAGGCCACCACACGAGGTCATCACACGAGGCCACCACACGAGGCCATCACACGAGGCCACCACACGAGGTCACCACACGAGGCCACCACACTCCCCTGCCTCCGTCCACACTAGTAAGATCTCATGACGCTCCGAAAAGCGAAAGTAAGGTGGTTCACCTACCACAGCAGTTGTTGTTCGCTGATGATACAGCGCTGGTGGCTGATTCATGTGAGAAACTGCAGAAGCTGGTGACTGAGTTTGGTAAAGTGTGTGGAAGAAGAAAGTTAAGAGTAAATGTGAATAAGAGCAAGGTTATTAGGTACAGTAGGGTTGAGGGTCAAGTCAATTGGGAGGTGAGTTTGAATGGAGAAAAACTGGAGGAAGTGAAGTGTTTTAGATATCTGGGAGTGGATCTGGCAGCGGATGGAACCATGGAAGCGGAAGTGGATCATAGGGTGGGGGAGGGGGCGAAAATTCTGGGAGCCTTGAAAAATGTGTGGAAGTCGAGAACATTATCTCGGAAAGCAATATATATATATATATATATATATATATATATATATATATATATATATATATATATATATATATATATATATCATCTTGGCCTCCCAGTATAGCAGCCACTTACTGACCTCTATCACAAACCAATTAAATCCAAATTGTGATGATAAAAACCCATTTGGAAACCTATTTTGCACAAGCAAACCATAAA
>NC_092285.1:3557269-3564769 GCF_036320965.1 Panulirus ornatus
CTGGCCTGGTCCATTACAACCCCTTCATCCAACACCCCAGGACTGGCCTGGTCCATTACGACCCCTTCATCCAACACCCCAGACTGGCCTGGTCCATTACAACCCCTTCATCCAACACCCCAGACTGGCCTGGTCCATTACAACCCCTTCATCCAACACCCCAGACTGGCCTGGTCCATTACGACCCCTTCATCCAACACCCCCAGACTGGCCTGGTCCATTACAACCCCTTCATCCAACACCCCCAGACTGGCCTGGTCCATTACAACCCCTTCATCCAACACCCCAGACTGGCCTGGTCCATTACAACCCCTTCATCCAACACCCCAGACTGGCCTGGTCCATTACAACCCCTTCATCCAACACCCCAGACTGGCCTGGTCCATTACAACCCCTTCATCCAACACCCCAGACTGGCCTGGTCCATTACAACCCCTTCATCCAACACCCCCAGACTGGCCTGGTCCATTACAACCCCTTCATCCAACATCCCCAGACTGGCCTGGTCCATTACAACCCCTTCATCCAACATCCCCAGACTGGCCTGGTCCATTACAACCCCTTCATCCAACACCCCCAGACTGGCCTGGTCCATTACAACCCCTTCATCCAACATCCCCAGACTGGCCTGGTCCATTACAACCCCTTCATCCAACATCCCCAGACTGGCCTGGTCCATTACAACCCCTTCATCCAACACCCCAGACTGGCCTGGTCCATTACAACCCCTTCATCCAACATCCCCAGACTGGCCTGGTCCATTACAACCCCTTCATCCAACACCCCCAGACTGGCCTGGTCCATTACAACCCCTTCATCCAACACCCCAGACTGGCCTGGTCCATTACAACCCCTTCATCCAACATCCCAGACTGGCCTGGTCCATACAACCCCTTCATCCAACATCCCAGACTGGCCTGGTCCATTACAACCCTTCATCCAACACCCCAGGACTGGCCTGGTCCATTACAACCCTTCATCCAACACCCCCAGACTGGCCTGGTCCATTACACCCTTCATCAACATCCCCAGACTGGCCTGGTTCATTACACCCATCATCAATCCCCAGACTGGCCTGGTCCATTACAACCCCTTCATCCAACACCCAGACTAGCCTGGTCCATTACAACCCCTTCATCCAACACCCAGACTAGCCTGGTCCATTACAACCCCTTCATCCAACACCCCCAGACTGGCCTGGTTCATTACAACCCCTTCATCCAACATCCCCAGACTGGCCTGGTCCATTACAACCCCTTCATCCAACACCCCAGACTGGCCTGGTCCATTACAACCCCTTCATCCAACATCCCCAGACTGGCCTGGTCCATTACAACCCCTTCATCCAACACCCCCAGACTGGCCTGGTCCATTACAACCCCTTCATCCAACACCCAGACTGGCCTGGTCCATTACAACCCCTTCATCCAACACCCCAGACTGGCCTGGTCCATTACAACCCCTTCATCCAACACCCCCAGACTGGCCTGGTCCATTACAACCCCTTCATCCAACATCCCCAGACTGGCCTGGTCCATTACAACCCCTTCATCCAACATCCCCAGACTGGCCTGGTTCATTACAACCCCTTCATCCAACACCCCAGACTGGCCTGGTCCATTACGACCCCTTCATCCAACATCCCCAGACTGGCCTGGTTCATTACAACCCCTTCATCCAACATCCCCAGACTGGCCTGGTTCATTACAACCCCTTCATCCAACATCCCCAGACTAGCCTGGTCCATTACAACCCCTTCATCCAACACCCCCAGACTGGCCTGGTTCATTACAACCCCTTCATCCAACACCCCAGACTGGCCTGGTCCATTACAACCCCTTCATCCAACACCCCCAGACTGGCCTGGTCCATTACAACCCCTTCATCCAACACCCCCAGACTGGCCTGGTCCATTACAACCCCTTCATCCAACATCCCCAGACTGGCCTGGTCCATTACAACCCCTTCATCCAACATCCCCAGACTGGCCTGGTCCATTACAACCCCTTCATCCAACACCCCAGACTGGCCTGGTCCATTACAACCCCTTCATCCAACATCCCCAGACTGGCCTGGTCCATTACAACCCCTTCATCCAACACCCCAGACTGGCCTGGTCCATTACAACCCCTTCATCCAACATCCCCAGACTGGCCTGGTTCATTACAACCCCTTCATCCAACATCCCCAGACTGGCCTGGTCCATTACAACCCCTTCATCCAACATCCCCAGACTGGCCTGGTTCATTACAACCCCTTCATCCAACATCCCCAGACTGGCCTGGTTCATTACAACCCCTTCATCCAACATCCCCAGACTGGCCTGGTCCATTACAACCCCTTCATCCAACATCCCAGACTGGCCTGGTCCATTACGACCCCTTCATCCAACATCCCCAGACTGGCCTGGTCCATTACGACCCCTTCATCCAACACCCCAGACTGGCCTGGTCCATTACAACCCCTTCATCCAACATCCCCAGACTGGCCTGGTTCATTACAACCCCTTCATCCAACATCCCCAGACTGGCCTGGTCCATTACAACCCCTTCATCCAACATCCCCAGACTGGCCTGGTTCATTACAACCCCTTCATCCAACATCCCCAGACTGGCCTGGTTCATTACAACCCCTTCATCCAACATCCCCAGACTGGCCTGGTTCATTACAACCCCTTCATCCAACATCCCCAGACTGGCCTGGTTCATTACAACCCCTTCATCCAACATCCCCAGACTCCCCTCCTCCACTCCCAGCCCTCGTTGAAAGAGAGCGTCAACAATTTATTTTGGTGCAAGATTGATGCTAGGGTGGGGGGGGGGGTGTTGTTGGCAGGGCCTCACCCTACCTACAACCAGCAGTTGTGTGTCCTCACCCTACCTACAACCAGCAGTTGTGTGTCCTCACCCTACCTACAACCAGGAGTTGTGTGTCCTCACCCTACCTACAACCAGCAGTTGTGTGTCCTCACCCTACCTACAACCAGGAGTTGTGTGTCCTCACCCTACCTACAACCAGCAGTTGTGTGTCCTCACCCTACCTACAACCAGCAGTTGTGTGTCCTCACCCTACCTACAACCAGCAGTTGTGTGTCCTCACCCTACCTACAACCAGGAGTTGTGTGTCCTCACCCTACCTACAACCAGCAGTTGTGTGTCCTCACCCTACCTACAACCAGCAGTTGTGTGTCCTCACCCTACCTACAACCAGGAGTTGTGTGTCCTCACCCTACCTACAACCAGCAGTTGTGTGTCCTCACCCTACCTACAACCAGGAGTTGTGTGTCCTCACCCTACCTACAACCAGGAGTTGTGTGTCCTCACCCTACCTACAACCAGGAGTTGTGTGTCCTCACCCTACCTACAACCAGGAGTTGTGTGCCCTCACCCTACCTACAACCAGGAGTTGTGTGTCCTCACCCTACCTACAACCAGCAGTTGTGTGTCCTCACCCTACCTACAACCAGGAGTTGTGTGTCCTCACCCTACCTACAACCAGCAGTTGTGTGTCCTCACCCTACCTACAACCAGGAGTTGTGTGTCCTCACCCTACCTACAACCAGCTTTTGTGTGTCCTCACCCTACCTACAACCAGCAGTTGTGTGTCCTCACCCTACCTACAACCAGGAGTTGTGTGTCCTCACCCTACCTACAACCAGGAGTTGTGTGTCCTCACCCTACCTACAACCAGGAGTTGTGTGTCCTCACCCTACCTACAACCAGCTTTTGTGTGTCCTCACCCTACCTACAACCAGCTTTTGTGTGTCCTCACCCTACCTACAACCAGCAGTTGTGTGTCCTCACCCTACCTACAACCAGCAGTTGTGTGTCCTCACCCTACCTACAACCAGCTTTTGTGTGTCCTCACCCTACCTACAACCAGCAGTTGTGTGTCCTCACCCTACCTACAACCAGCAGTTGTGTGTCCTCACCCTACCTACAACCAGCTTTTGTGTGTCCTCACCCTACCTACAACCAGGAGTTGTGTGTCCTCACCCTACCTACAACCAGCAATTGTGTGTCCTCACCCTACCTACAACCAGCTTTTGTGTGTCCTCACCCTACCTACAACCAGCTTTTGTGTGTCCTCACCCTACCTACAACCAGCAGTTGTGTGTCCTCACCCTACCTACAACCAGCAGTTGTGTGTCCTCACCCTACCTACAACCAGCAGTTGTGTGTCCTCACCCTACCTACAACCAGCAGTTGTGTGTCCTCACCCTACCTACAACCAGCAGTTGTGTGTCCTCACCCTACCTACAACCAGGTCCTTACCATACATACACCTCACACCAGCTGCACACCCTGTGTCTACACCCTGACTGATCACAGCAAGACCTGATCATAGCAAGACCTGATCATAGCAAGACCTGATCATAGCAAGACCTGATCACAGCAAGACCTGATCATAGCAAGACCTGATCATAGCAAGACCTGATCACAACAAGACCTGATCATAGCAAGACCTGATCATAGCAAGACCTGATCACAGCAAGACCTGATCATAGCAAGACCTGATCACAGCAAGACCTGATCATAGCAAGACCTGATCACAGCAAGACCTGATCATAGCAAGACCTGATCATAGCAAGACCGAATCATAGCAAGACCTGATCACAGCAAGACCTGATCACAGCAAGACCTGATCACAGCAAGACCTGATCACAGCAAGACCTGATCACAGCAAGACCTGATCACAGCAAGACCTGATCATAGCAAGACCTGATCATAGCAAGACCTGATCATAGCAAGACCTGATCACAGCAAGACCTGATCATAGCAAGACCTGATCACAGCAAGACCTGATCATAGCAAGACCTGATCACAGCAAGACCTGATCATAGCAAGACCTGATCATAGCAAGACCGAATCATAGCAAGACCTGATCATAGCAAGACCTGATCATAGCAAGACCTGATCATAGCAAGACCTGATCACAGCAAGACCTGATCATAGCAAGACCTGATCACAGCAAGACCTGATCATAGCAAGACCTGATCATAGCAAGACCTGATCACAGCAAGACCTGATCATAGCAAGACCTGATCACAGCAAGACCTGATCATAGCAAGACCTGATCACAGCAAGACCTGATCATAGCAAGACCTGATCATAGCAAGACCTGATCATAGCAAGACCTGATCACAGCAAGACCTGATCATAGCAAGACCTGATCATAGCAAGACCTGATCACAGCAAGACCTGATCACAGCAAGACCTGATCATAGCAAGACCTGATCATAGCAAGACCTGATCAAGCAAGACCTGATCATAGCAAGACCTGATCATAGCAAGACCTGATCATAGCAAGACCTGATCACAGCAAGACCTGATCATAGCAAGACCTGATCATAGCAAGACCTGATCACAGCAAGACCTGATCACAGCAAGACCTGATCATAGCAAGACCTGATCATAGCAAGACCTGATCACAGCAAGACCTGATCATAGCAAGACCTGATCACAGCAAGACCTGATCATAGCAAGACCTGATCACAGCAAGACCTGATCATAGCAAGACCTGATCACAGCAAGACCTGATCATAGCAAGACCTGATCACAGCAAGACCTGATCACAGCAAGACCTGATCACAGCAAGACCTGATCATAGCAAGACCTGATCACAGCAAGACCTGATCACAGCAAGACCTGATCATAGCAAGACCTGATCACAGCAAGACCTGATCATAGCAAGACCTGATCACAGCAAGACCTGATCATAGCAAGACCTGATCATAGCAAGACCTGATCACAGCAAGACCTGATCATAGCAAGACCTGATCATAGCAAGACCTGATCACAGCAAGACCTGATCATAGCAAGACCTGATCACAGCAAGACCTGATCATAGCAAGACCTGATCATAGCAAGACCTGATCATAGCAAGACCTGATCATAGCAAAACCTGATCATAGCAAGACCTGATCATAGCAAGACCTGATCACAGCAAGACCTGATCATAGCAAGACCTGATCATAGCAAGACCTGATCACAGCAAGACCTGATCATAGCAAGACCTGATCATAGCAAGACCTGATCACAGCAAGACCTGATCATAGCAAGACCTGATCACAGCAAGACCTGATCATAGCAAGACCTGATCATAGCAAGACCTGATCATAGCAAGACTGATCATAGCAAGACCTGATCATAGCAAGACCTGATCATAGCAAGACCTGATCATAGCAAGACCTGATCACAGCAAGACCTGATCACAGCAAGACCTGATCACAGCAAGACCTGATCACAGCAAGACCTGATCATAGCAAGACCTGATCATAGCAAGACCTGATCATAGCAAGACCTGATCACAGCAAGACCTGATCATAGCAAGACCTGATCACAGCAAGACCTGATCATAGCAAGACCTGATCACAGCAAGACCTGATCATAGCAAGACCTGATCACAGCAAGACCTGATCATAGCAAGACCTGATCAAGCAAGACCTGATCACAGCAAGACCTGATCACAGCAAGACCTGATCATAGCAAGACCTGATCATAGCAAGACCTGATCATAGCAAGACCTGATCACAGCAAGACCTGATCATAGCAAGACCTGATCACAGCAAGACCTGATCATAGCAAGACCTGATCACAGCAAGACCTGATCATAGCAAGACCTGATCATAGCAAGACCTGATCATAGCAAGACCTGATCATAGCAAGACCTGATCATAGCAAGACCTGATCATAGCAAGACCTGATCACAGCAAGACCTGATCATAGCAAGACCTGATCACAGCAAGACCTGATCATAGCAAGACCTGATCATAGCAAGACCTGATCACAGCAAGACCTGATCATAGCAAGACCTGATCACAGCAAGACCTGATCATAGCAAGACCTGATCACAGCAAGACCTGATCATAGCAAGACCTGATCATAGCAAGACCTGATCATAGCAAGACCTGATCATAGCAAGACCTGATCATAGCAAGACCTGATCACAGCAAGACCTGATCACAGCAAGACCTGATCATAGCAAGACCTGATCATAACAAGACCTGATCATAGCAAGACCTGATCATAGCAAGACCTGATCATAGCAAGACCTGATCATAGCAAGACCTGATCACAGCAAGACCTGATCAAAGCAAGACCTGATCATAGCAAGACCTGATCATAGCAAGACCTGATCACAGCAAGACCTGATCACAGCAAGACCTGATCACAGCAAGACCTGATCATAGCAAGACCTGATCACAGCAAGACCTGATCATAGCAAGACCTGATCACAGCAAGACCTGATCATAGCAAGACCTGATCATAGCAAGACCTGATCATAGCAAGACCTGATCACAGCAAGACCTGATCATAGCAAGACCTGATCATAGCAAGACCTGATCACAGCAAGACCTGATCACAGCAAGACCTGATCATAGCAAGACCTGATCACAGCAAGACCTGATCATAGCAAGACCTGATCATAGCAAGACCTGATCATAGCAAGACCTGATCATAGCAAGACCTGATCACAGCAAGACCTGATCATAGCAAG
>NC_092285.1:3588272-3625772 GCF_036320965.1 Panulirus ornatus
ATGACAGGGGTCGGGGTGTGGATGACAGGGGTCGGGGTGTGGATGACAGGGGCAGGGTATGGATGACCGGGGTCGGGGTGTGGATGACAGGGGTCGGGGTGTGGATGACAGTGGGTCGGGGTGTGGATGACAGGGGTCGGAGTGTGGATGACAGGGGTCGGGTGTGGACAGGGGTGGGGTGTGGATGACAGGGGTCGGGGTGTGGATGACAGGGGTCAGGATGTGGATGACAGTAGTCGAGGTGTGGATGACAGGGGGTCGGGGTGTGGATGACAGGGGGTCGGGGTGTGGATGACAGGGGTCGGGGTATGGATGACAGGGGCAGGGTATGGATGACAGGGGTCGGGGTGTGGATGACAGGGGTCGGGGTGTGGATGACAGTGGGTCGGGGTGTGGATGACAGGGGTCGGAGTGTGGATGACAGGGGTCGGGTGTGGATGACAGGGGTCGGGGTGTGGATGACAGGGGTCGGGGTGTGGATGACAGGGGTCGGGGTGTGGATGACAGTGGGTCGGGGTGTGGATGACAGGGGGTCGGGGTGTGGATGACAGGGGTCGGGGTGTGGATGACAGGGGGTGGGGTGTGGATGACAGGGGTCGGGGTGTGGATGACAGGGGTCGGGGTGTGGATGACAGGGGTTGGGGTGTGGATGACAGGGGTTGGGGTGTGGATGACAGGGGTCGGGGTGTGGATGACAGGGGTTGGGGTGTGGATGACAGGGGTCGGGGTGTGGATGACAGGGGTTGGGGTGTGGATGACAGGGGTCGGGGTGTGGATGACAGGGGTTGGGGTGTGGATGACAGGGGGTCGGGGTGTGGATGACAGGGGTTGGGGTGTGGATGACAGGGGTCGGGGTGTGGATGACAGGGGGTCGGGTGTGGACAGGGGGTGGGGTGTGGATGACAGGGGGTCGGGGTGTGGATGACAGGGGGTCGGGTGTGGATGACAGGGGGTGGGGTGTGGATGACAGGGGTCGGGGTGTGGATGACAGGGGTTCGGGTGTGCATGACAGGGGGTCGGGGTGTGGATGACAGGGGTGGAGTGGATGACAGGGGTGGGGTGTGGATGACAGGGGTTGGGGTGTGGATGACAGGGGGTGGGGTGTGGATGACAGGGGGTGGGGTGTGGATGACAGGGGTCGGGTGTGGATGACAGGGGGTCGGGGTGTGGATGACAGGGGTCGGGGTGTGGATGACAGGGGTCGGGGTGTGGATGACAGGGGTCGGGGTGTGGATGACAGGGGTCGGGGTGTGGATGACAGGGGTTGGGGTGTGGATGACAGGGGGTGGGGTGTGGATGACAGGGGGTGGGGTGTGGATGACAGGGGGTCGGGGTGTGGATGACAGGGGTCGGGGTGTGGATGACAGGGGTCGGGGTGTGGATGACAGGGGTTGGGGTGTGGATGACACGGGTTGGGGTGTGGATGACAGGGGTTGGGGTGTGGATGACAGGGGTTGGGGTGTGGATGACAGGGGGTCGGGGTGTGGATGACAGGGGGTCGGGGTGTGGATGATAACAAGCCAGTGACCAACCCACACAAGGATCTCCCCAGCACATGGCAGGACATGGCAAGCCACACCCATCCTACAGGATCCTCGCATGGTGGCTGGGGCAAGGCTAACCACCCACCCAACACCACCAATGGGGCCTTTGTTGTCTTTTCCTAGCGCTACCTCGCACACATGGGAGGGGGGAGGGGGATGGTATTCCATGTGTGGCGAGGTGGCGACGGAAATGGATGAAGGCAGACAGTATGAATTATGTACATGTGTATATATGTATGTGTCTGTGTGTGTATATATATATACACTGAGATGTATAGGTATGTATATTTGCGTGTGTGGACGTGTATGTATATACATGTGTATGGGGGTGGGTTGGGCCATTCTTTCGTCTGTTTCCTTGCGCTACCTCGCTAACGCGGGAGACGGCGACAAAGTATAAATAAATATAAATATACACTTACTACAATGCATCGACTTCCAGACTGGCGCACCACCACTACAACAACTACAACAACAACTACAACAACTACAACCACTACAACCTGGCCCCGCCTGGTCCATAACCTGGCCCCGCCTGGACCATAACCTGGCCCCGCCTGGTCCATAACCTGGCCCCGCCTGGACCATAACCTGGCCCCGCCTGGTCCATAACCTGGCCCCGCCTGGACCATAACCTGGCCCCGCCTGGTCCATAACCTGGCCCCGCCTGGTCCATAACCTGGCCCCGCCTGGACCATAACCTGGCCCCGCCTGGTCCATAACCTGGCCCCGCCTGGTCCATAACCTGGCCCCGCCTGGTCCATAACCTGGCCCCGCCTGGTCCATAACCTGGTCCCGCCTGGACCATAACCTGGCCCCGCCTGGTCCATAACCTGGCCCCGCCTGGTCCATAACCTGGCCCCGCCTGGTCCATAACCTGGCCCCGCCTGGACCATAACCTGGCCCCGCCTGGACCATAACCTGGCCCCGCCTGGACCATAACCTGGCCCCGCCTGGTCCATAACCTGGCCCCGCCTGGACCATAACCTGGCCCCGCCTGGTCCATAACCTGGCCCCGCCTGGACCATAACCTGGCCCCGCCTGGTCCATAACCTGGCCCCGCCTGGTCCATAACCTGGCCCCGCCTGGACCATAACCTGGCCCCGCCTGGTCCATAACCTGGCCCCGCCTGGTCCATAACCTGGCCCCGCCTGGACCATGACCTGGCCCCGCCTGGTCCATAACCTGGCCCCGCCTGGACCATAACCTGGCCCCGCCTGGACCATAACCTGGCCCCGCCTGGACCATAACCTGGCCCCGCCTGGTCCATAACCTGGCCCCGCCTGGACCATAACCTGGCCCCGCCTGGACCATAACCTGGCCCCGCCTGGACCATAACCTGGCCCCGCCTGGTCCATAACCTGGCCCCGCCTGGACCATAACCTGGCCCCGCCTGGACCATAACCTGGCCCCGCCTGGACCATAACCTGGCCCCGCCTGGTCCATAACCTGGCCCCGCCTGGTCCATAACCTGGCCCCGCCTGGTCCATAACCTGGCCCCGCCTGGTCCATAACCTGGCCCCGCCTGGACCATAACCTGGCCCCGCCTGGACCATAACCTGGCCCCGCCTGGACCATAACCTGGCCCCGCCTGGTCCATAACCTGGCCCCGCCTGGTCCATAACCTGGCCCCGCCTGGTCCATAACCTGGCCCCGCCTGGACCATAACCTGGCCCCGCCTGGACCATAACCTGGCCCCGCCTGGACCATAACCTGGCCCCGCCTGGACCATAACCTGGCCCCGGACGCGGGTCCCCAACTTTCCAAACAACTCTCGCGTCTTTCCCTCCGTCTGTGACCTTACTGACCTTGACGCCTCACACGACGAACTTAAGATCATATATATATATATATATATATATATATATATATATATATATATATATATATATATATATATATATATTCCTTTTTATCATACATTTTCTCTTATATCTTTCCGAGAAAACCTGGGTAAGGCGGCATATCTACCTATCTATCTATCTATCTATCTATCATCTATCTATCTATCTATCTATATATATATATATATATATATATATATATATATATATATATATATATATATATATATATATATATATGCCATACGTCTCACTGTATCATAAAAACACAAGTAAGAGATTCATTTGTGGTTGGAATGGGAACACGTGCAAACACGTGCCCGCACGTGACATCCAGGTCCCCAGCACACACACACACACACACACACACACACACACACACATAAACACTGGCTAAAAATACAGACCCCTCCCGTCGACGGCAGGAAACGGAGAGGTGGAAATACACTGAGTAAAAACAGAACTACATTACACGCTCAGTGAACACCCACATGTGAATACATCACTAAAAATACAACACCCATACAGTACCCAGACCAGAATACATCAAGCCAGGTCACCTCTGGGGCTCTCCAGGGCACACCACAAGCCAAGTCACGTCCGGGCCTCTCCCGGTCACACCACATCAAGCCAGGTCACGTCTGGGGCTCTTCAGGTACTACATCAAGCCAGGTCATGTCAGGGGCTCTCCAGGTCACACCACATCAAGCCAGGTCACGTCTGGGGCTCTCCAGGTCACACTACATCAAGCCAGGTCAAGTCTGGGGCTCTCCAGGTCACACCACATCAAGCCAGGTCACGTCTGGGGCTCTCCAGGTCACACTACATCAAGCCAGGTCACGTCAGGGCCTCTCCAGGTCACACCACATCAAGCCAGGTCATGTCAGGGGCTCTCCAGGTCACACCACATAAAGCCAGGTCACGTCTGGGCCTCTCCAGGTCACACCACATCAAGCCAGGTCACGTCAGGGGCTCTCCAGGTCACACTACATCAAGCCACGTCACGTCTGGGGCTCTCCAGGTCACACTACATCAAGCCAGGTCACGTCTGGGGCTCTCCAGGTCACACCACATCAAGCCAGGTCATGTCAGGGGCTCTCCAGGTCACACCACATCAAGCTAGGTCACGTCTGGGCCTCTCCAGGTCACACTACATCAAGCCAGATCGTCAGAGCTTCTCCAGGTCACACCACACGAAGCCAGGTCACGTCAGGGCCTCTCCAGGTCACACCACATCAAGCCAGGTCACGTCTGGGGCTCTCCAAGTCACACCACATCAAGCCAGGTCACTTCAGGGGCTCTCTAGGTCACACTACATCAAGCTTGGTCACGTGAATGCCCTTCCAGGTCACACCACATCAAGCCAGGTCATGTCAGGGCCTCTCCAGGTCACACCACATCAAGCCAGGTCACGTCTGGGGCTCTCCAGGTCACACTACATCAAGCCAGGTCACGTCAGGGCCTCTTCAGGTCACACCACATCAAGCCAGGTCATGTCAGGGCCTCTCCAAGTCACACCATATCAAGCCAGGTCACGTCAGGGCCTCTCCAGGTCACACCATATCAAGCCAGGTCACAGCCACATCAAGCCAGGTCACGTCTGGGGCTCTCCAGGTCACACCACATCAAGCCAGGTCACGTCAGGACCTCTCTAGGTCACACTACATCAAGCCAGGTCACGCCAGGGCCTCTCCAGGTCACACCACATCAAGCCAGGTCACGTCTGGGGCTCTCCAGGTCACACCACATCAAGCCAGGTCGCGTCAGGGCCTCTCCAGGTCACACTACATCAAGCCAGGTCACGTCTGGGGCTCTCCAGGTCACACCACATCAAGCCAGGTCACGTCTGGGGCTCTCCAGGTCACACCACATCAAGCCAGGTCAAGTCAGGGCCTCTCCAGGTCACACTACATCAAGCCAGGTCACGTCTGGGGCTCTCCAGGTCACACCACATCAAGCCAGGTCATGTCAGGGCCTCTCCAGGTCACACTACATCAAGCCAGGTCGCGTCAGGGCCTCTCCAGGTCACACTACATCAAGCCAGGTCACGTCTGGGGCTCTCCAGGTCACACCACACGAAGCCAGGTCACACCACATCAAGCCAGGTCATGTCACCTATACTCCCACTGACATGTGTGCCCTCCACCTATACTCCCACTGACATGTGTGCCCTCCACCTATACTCCCACTGACATGTGTGCCCTCCACCTATACTCCCACTTACATGTCATGTACGTGTCTCTGACCTGGCAAGGTCCACTTCCCTGTCAAGATACACAAAAACATGTCAAATTAAACCCCAGTAAACATGTGTGTTACTTGTCCACTCCTTTTCCACTTGAGACACTGTTACACCCTCTCACATCTCTTCCACTATTCCACCCTCACATCTCTTCCACTGTTCCACCCTCTCACATCTCTTCCACTGTTCCACCCTGACATCTCTCCCACTGTTCCACCCTTACATCTCTTCCACTGTTCCACCCTCACATCTCTTCCACTGTTCCACCCTCTCACATCTCTTCCACTGTTCCACCCTGACATCTCTCCCACTGTTCCACCCACACATCTCTTCCACTCTTCCACACCCTCTCACATCTCTTCCACTGTTCCACCTTCACATCTCTCCCACTATTCCACCCTCACATCTCTTCCACTGTTCCATCCTCACATCTCTTCCACTGTTCCACCCTCACATCTCTTCCACTGTTCCACCCTCTCACATCTGTCCCATCTCCTCCCATCCCTATTCCACCCCTCACATCTCTTGTGGTCCCTATTCCACAGTTACGTCACGCTACGTAACACACAACTTCGTTTACAACCGTAACACATAACCACAACACAACACATACGTAGTTAAACCTGCTTCATTAATGCTGGTATGAGCTCAGTGAGGACCCGTATCTAATTCTAATTCTAAAGACTCAGTTGGTCTAATTCTAAAACGTATGTGAATGATCTATCATGGGTGGAGGGTGCATGGCTGGGGGGGGGGGGGGGCAAGCACACGGCGTGCTAGTGGGTAACCTGCATGGACACAGGGGGGGGGGGACGGGTGTGCCCCCCCCCTTGTGGGCCCCGGGGAAGGGGGAGGGCCCCCTCCCCGTATGGGCCCAAGGAAAGGGAGGGGAGGATCCCCGTGTGGGTAAAGGGAGGGAACCTCCCCCGTGTTGGCCCCAGGAAAGGGGGGGGCCCCCAGTGTGGACCCAGGGTAGGGGGGGCCCTCCTCCCCGTGTGGACCCAGGGTAGGGGGGCCCTCCTCCCCGTGTGGACCCAGGGTAGGGGGGGCCCTCCATCCCCGTGTGGACCCAGGGTAGGGGGGGCCCGCCATCCCCGTGTGGACCCAGGGTAGGGGGCCCCTCCATCCCCGTGTGGACCCAGGGTAGGGGGGCCCTCCTCCCCGTGTGGACCCAGGGTAGGGGGGGCCCGCCATCCCCGTGTGGACCCAGGGTAGGGGGCCCCTCCATCCCCGTGTGGACCCAGGGTAGGGGGGCCCTCCTCCCCGTGTGGACCCAGGGTAGGGGGGGCCCGCCATCCCCGTGTAGGCCTAAGGAGGTTGGGGGCCCTCACCTCCCCGTATGGGGCCCATGGAGAAAGGGGCCCTCTCATCTCCCCCCACCCCCCCCTTCTCTCTCCCCCAATCAGAGGAAGAGGACGTCTCGACCACACAACACAAGACCCTCCCTCACTCCCTCCACCATAATCTCCAACACCGCCCCATCTCTCTCTCTCCATCACCCTCACAGTGAGGGAGGGGGAGATCCCTCCCTCATGGCGGGGGAGGAGGATGAGGGAGATCAACTCATGTTCTTCATGAACAAACTCACAACCATCACAACCCCTGATTCTTATCACCAACACAACCTCGAGGTTCATCACAACCAATGATTACAATCAACCATGAGCACCTTCACCAACATCATCTCCAACACTCCCTCCATCACACTAGAGATGTCCCTCCTCCATCCTCATAACACCAGAGAGCTTCCATCACAACTCCTCCTCCCTCATAACACCATCACAACTCCTCCTCCCTCATAACACCATCACAACTCCTCCTCCCTCATAACACCATCACAACTCCTCCCTCATAACACCGTCACAACTCCTCCTCCCTCATAACACCATCACAACTCCTCCCTCATAACACCGTCACAACTCCTCCTCCCTCATAACACCATCACAACTCCTCCTCACTCATAACACCATCACAACTCCTTCATAACACCATCACAACTCCTCCTCCCTCTAGGCTCATGAACAGCTAAACTCCCTCTTACCTCCCCAGGATTGTCTCCCCAAACCCCATTTAACTCCCCCATGAAGACAACATCACTTTCCCCAAAACGTAAAAGTGACAAAGACATTTTGAAGTTAACACTTCACTGTACATAATTACCATACGAGTTACAACTGTTGTAACTGTGGCACACTGGCGTATCCCTCAAGACCAGGTCTGGTTATGAGAGACCCAAGTTACAACTGTTGTAACTGTGGCACACTGGCGTATCCCTCAAGACCAGGTCTGGTTATGAGAGACCCAAGTTACAACTGTTGTAACTGTGGCACACTGGCCTAACTTGGAATGATGGAGAAATCTCCATCACTTGGGAAATCTTGGATCGCGTTTCAAACCCCGGGACGCTTCGTTATCTGTAGCAGGGTAAGGTAGACGCCTTCAACATACCTATTTTCCCCTTCACTCTCTCTCTCTCTCTCTCTCTCTCTCTCTCTCTCTGGCTGAGGGCAGACAGTATGAATTATGTACATGTGTATATATGTATATGTCTGTGTGTGTGTATATGTATGTATACGTTGAGATGTATAGGTATGTATATGTGCGTGTGTGGACGTGTATGTATATACATGTGTATGTGGGTGGGTTGGGCCATTTCTTTCGTCTGTTTCCTTGCGCTACCTCGCAAACGCGGGAGACAGCGACAAAGCACAATAAATAAATAAAATATACATAAAAGAATACATTAGTTATTTCTAAGCTATAAGGTAGTTACCAATACACATTACAGAATACAACAGTTTATTCTAAACTACAAAATAATTATCAATACACATTACAGAATACAACAGTTTATTCTAAACTACAAAATAATTATCAATACACATTACAGAATACATCAGTTTATTCTAAACTACAAAATAATTATCAATACACATTACAGAATACAACAGTTTATTCTAAACTACAAAATAATTATCAATACACATTACAGAATACAACAGTTTATTCTAAACTACAAAATAATTATCAATACACATTACAGAATACATCAGTTTATTCTAAACTACAAAACTTACAAATAAATATTACAGAATATATCAGTGTATTTTAAACTACAAAATAATGATCAATACACATTACAGAATACATCAATTTATTCTAAACTACAAAACTTACAAATAAATATTACAGAATATATCAGTGTATTTTAAACTACAAAATAATTATCAATACACATTACAGAATACATCAATTTATTCTAAACTACAAAACAATTTACCAATACATATTACAGAATACATCAGTGTATTCTGTAATGTGTCTATTCCACACACATTCATCTGTATTCCACATACATGATGTATTCCACATACATTAACATAGAATCTATTTCTAAATCTATTTCTGCATGACCCGACCAGACCAGGGTGTATTTCACAACACATTTCTATGATAATTACTTTATCCTGGAATTATTTTATATGATTATCAAGGTAATTCAAGAAGCGAGACGTTAAATACCTGGATAACAAGCGAATGGGTCGTTAAGGGGAAGGAACTGCTCATAACCATTTACTCGGGTTGTAGCAAATACAACCACAACCAAATGTATCATACAAGTGGTTATTGTAAATGAAGGTTGTAACAACCGTTCATAAAGTTGTGATGGTGTAAGATAATGTTATTAAACATAGGACTCTAAAGTTCCCCTTTAAGGTTGTATAAATGTCCCTAAACTTAAAATACATTCCCTAAACCACAGATCCTTTAGGTATTACCTTCCCATCAACACCAGACCAGCAGGATGGGACGGGATGGGACAGAATGGGACCTACCTTACCATCCCATCAACACCAGACCAGCAGGATGGGACGGGATGGGACAGGATGGGACCTACCTTACCATCCCATCAACACCAGACCAGCAGGATGGGACAGGATGGGACAGGATGGGACCTACCTTACCATCCCATCAACACCAGACCAGCAGGATGGGACGGGATGGGACAGGATGGGACCTACCTTTACCATCCCATCACCACCAGACCAGCAGGATGGGACGGGATGGGACAGAATGGGACCTACCTTACCATCCCATCAACACCAGACCAGCAGGATGGGACGGGATGGGAGAGGATGGGACCTACCTTACCATCCCATCAACACCAGACCAGCAGGATGGGACGGGATGGGACAGAATGGGACCTTCCTTACCATCCCATCACCACCAGACCAGCAGGATGGGACGGGATGGGACAGAATGGGACCTACCCACCATCCCATCAACACCAGACCCCGCAGGATGGGGGGGGGAAAGGGACAGAATGGGACCTACCTTACCATCCCCTCAACACCAGACCAGCAGATGGGCGGATGGGACAGAATGGGACCTACTTACCATCCCCTCACCACCAGACCCAGCAGGTTTGGGGCGGGATGGGACAGGGGGTGGGGGCCACTACCATCCCAAACACCCAGCCAGCAGGGATGGGAGGGATGGGAGAGGTTGGGACCGACCTTTACCATCCCTATCAACACCAGGACCAGCAGGATGGGAAGGGATGGGAAAGATTGGGACCTACCTTACCACTCCCGCTCAACAACCTGACCAGCAGGATGGGACGGGATGGGTAAGGATGGGACACTACCGATTCCAGCCAACATCATAAAACCAGACATGCTGGGATGGGGGGACGGGATGGGTCTGATTGGGGACCCTATCATTACCATTCCATCAATCCTTGTCACAATGCTGGTTGGGACGTGGGTGGGGTCCTGGTTGGGCAGACCGTGTCAATCACTGCGAATGTAGGGGATGACATGAATAACGGAAGGGTGTAGAGAATGCGGATAATTTTTTTGTTGGGGGGTTGGCTCGGTGTGATTCGCGCTCGCGCGAGCGCCGCGCGAGTGCGTGATGCGTGCGTGCATTGCAGACTGCTTTTGTATAACTTCTACTTTCTTTAAATCCAGCACTGCTATTCACCCCCGAAGAACCACAGGAGCCTTCGAATTCTCCATCTCCTGCTATTCATGGGACGGACTATTCGATACCTACTCTAGTCATATAACCAGACTAATACATTAGTCACATATTAACAAGACTCCAACTCTAGTCCTACTTAACACGCATAATCATATAGTACTATTAACCCGCCCTCATCTAGTAAACTTCAAAAGACTAACTAAATATGTAATACTTACAAGACTCATAATATCGTCAATCTTAAAAGAACCTACTATCGTCTAATTACCACCGCACATCCTCCTCTATTCCATTCAAAGCATAATACACTATCGTAAATATTAAAACGCAATACTAATAAACATCATAATTTCCCAGAATCACATCCTCTAGTCCTCATACCAAGACTAACCTCATCTTCCTCACTATTCAAGAAATCCAAATATTACTATATTAAAAGAACTAATAATATCGTTCAATATTTACAAAAGAATAATAATATAATAACTACTTAAAGATAATACTATAGTACATATTTACCCCCTACCTCAAATCCTAATATTCCAGCATAAGACACTCTCGAACTCTTACACAGAATAATACTATCGGTAATATTCCAAGACATCATCATCTCGTCCACTCTTCCCACGCCTACAGCCATCATAGTACTAATCCAAGAATCATATTATCGGTCCTCTTCCCAGATAATCATCTAGTCAATATTAAAAGAATACTACAATCTCAGTACTCTTAAACAAGCCTCACGCCACTCTCCTCTATCCCCGCCTCCGCATCTCGTCCTCATTCAACCGAATAAGAACTCTAGTAATATTAAAGACAATAATCCATCAATAGTAATATTAACAAGAATAATAATATACTCATCATTACCAAGAATAACTCCTATAGTATATTAAAAAAAGAATAATAATCTACTCCTCTTACAAAAGAATAAATATTATAGTCATATTAAATCACAGACTCATCATACATAGTACTCTTCCCCACGAATAATAATAACGTAATATTAAAAAGACTATAACTACTGAGTACAATCTTGCAAAGACATAGAATATAATAATATTAAAAAGATAATAATATAATAATATTAACAAGAATATAATATCTAATATTAAAAAGACAATACAGAATATACTAATATTAAAAAGATAATCATATAACTAATATTAACATCACTAACAATATACTAATAATAAAAATAATTATTAATATACCATACTCACTTCAATTACTACTAGTATAAACAAATGATTTATATATACTACTATTAACCCATCACCTTATCATCTACTGCTCTTCAAATTAATGCTACTACCTACTTCAACATAATGATCCACTCACTATTTACAAAATAATCTAATAATATTAACGACCATAATGCTTCTTACATATTTCCCAATACAAGCTCATACTATTAACCTCACTCAATTATACTCAAATATTTCCAAATCACTGCATAATAATCTTTCAACTCCCAATAATCATCATAATATTAGACTAATGACTCCTCACTCATCAACCACTAGCACTCATACTCTTCAAAATAATATAATATTATTAAGAAAATGATAATACTATTAAAAATATATTGATATTAATATTAAAAATAATGAACATACATATTCACACTTAATTATACTCAACTCTACCCAACACCTGATACTACTCTTACACCACTCAACATAACCCTACTATTACACAATAACTGAAACACATATACACCCCTACTTACTCACTAATATTAAACCCCTGTAATAATACTTAAACAAACTTATAATACATATTTCCAAATCCTTTAATCACATAATAAAGATCACTAATATTACCAAATCCCTTCACCTTCCTCAACACCCACCTCCACCTAATCTTAACAATACACCATGCACCATCAATATTCCCCATACTTCACCTAATACTTCCCCCAACATGACTACTAACTATTCAACTAATATCAACTAATCTTATACCAATAATGACTACTAAAATATTAAACATAATAGCTCATTTCAATATTACCACTAAGACACTAAATCTCTTCACACTACTATGATTAATAATATTTAACACACTCCATGATCCATCCAATTACAAACTCACATAACATACTCTTAAAAACATCAAAATGATCATACTATCTCACACCCAATAATGATCATAATATTCACCATAATGATCCATACCTCATTCCACCTCCTCTCATCCACTATTCAACCCTCACCTGATCATAATATTCAAACTAACAAGTATCCTAACTATTACAAAAATCATCCACACTCATCTTTCACTACAAGCACATCAAAATAATAACCATAATGCTATAATCTTCAATATCATACATCTCACAAATATCACACCCAATAATGATCCATCCATAATCACACTCTAGCTCATCATTTCAAACACCACCACCACCACAACCCCCACCAAACACCACAACCCCACCAACCCACACCACCACACCACCACACACAACCCCAACCCCATCACCACCACAAACCCACCAAACACCACCACAACCCCACACCATCACCACACCACCACCCACCAACAACCCCCACCATCACCACCAACAACCCCACCACCACTCTCCACAACACCCCACCATCACCCCACAACCCCCCACATCCAACCACCACAACCACCACCAAACACCACCTCCACCATACCCACCACAACCCCCACCATCACAACCCAACCCCCACACATCACCCACCAAAACCCCAACCACACCCACACACACCACCTCTCCACCACAACCCCACCATCACCAACAACCCCCCACCAACCACCACCACAACCCCCACCAACACCACACCACCACAACCCACACCACCACAACCCCCACCATCACCACCACAACCCCCACCATCACCACCACAACCCCCACCATCACCACCACAACCCCCACCATCACCACCACAACCCCCACCAACACCACACCACCCCACCACCACCACCACAACCCCCACCATCACCACCACAACCCCCACCAACACCACCACAACCACCACCACAACCCCCACCACACCACCACAACCCCCACCATCACCACCACAACCCCACCATCACCACCACAACCCCCACCATCACCACCACAACCCCCACCAACACCACCACAACCCCACCACACCACCACAACCCCCACCATCACCACCACAACCCCCACCATCACCACCACAACCCCCACCAACACCACACCACCACAACCCCCACCATCACCACCACAACCCCCACCACCACCACCACAACCCCCACCATCACCACCACAACCCCCACCATCACCACCACAACCCCCACCAACACCACACCACCACCACCACCACCACAACCCCCACCATCACCACCACAACCCCCACCAACACCACCACAACCCCCACCAACACCACCACAACCCCCACCATCACCACCACAACCCCCACCATCACCACCACAACCCCCACCATCACCACCACAACCCCCACCATCACCACCACAACCCCCACCAACACCACACCACCACCACCACCACCACAACCCCCACCATCACCACCACAACCCCCACCATCACCACCACAACCCCCACCAACACCACCACAACCCCCACCAACACCACACCACCACCACCAACACCACCACAACCCCCACCATCACCACCACAACCCCCACCACCACCACCACAACCCCCACCATCACCACCACAACCCCCACCCTCACCACCACAACCCCCACCATCACCACCACAACCCCCACCCTCACCGCCCGGCACCACGCCCACGCCCACGCCCGCCCGTATTTGGTGACCTACTCCAGGGCGTGCGAATACGCCCGTCCGTCCGTACGCCCACGGACGCAGACCCGGGACGACCCTATCCCAGGATCTATCCCAGGCCACTAGGTACCCAGGGTCGTACCGTCGTGCTCAAGGGTCGTACCGTCGTGGTCAAGGATCGTACCGTCGTGCTCAAGGGTCGTACCGTCGTGTTCAAGGGTCGTACCGTCGTGCTCAAGGGTCGTACCGTCGTGGTCAAGGATCGTACCGTCGTGTTCAAGGGTCGTACCATCGTGCTCATGGATCGTACCGTCGTGCTCAAGGGTCGTACCGTCGTGCTCATGGATCGTACCGTCGTGCTCAAGGGTCGTACCGTCGTGCTCAAGGGTCGTACCATCGTGCTCAAGGATCGTACCGTCGTGCTCAAGGGTCGTACCGTCGTGCTCATGGATCGTACCGTCGTGCTCATGGGTCGTACCGTCGTGCTCAAGGGTCGTACCATCGTGCTCAAGGATCGTACCGTCGTGTTCAAGGATCGTACCGTCGTGCTCAAGGGTCGTACCGTCGTGCTCATGGATCGTACCGTCGTGCTCATGGGTCGTACCGTCGTGCTCAAGGGTCGTACCGTCGTGCTCAAGGATCGTACCGTCGTGTTCAAGGATCGTACCGTCGTGCTCAAGGGTCGTACCGTCGTGCTCAAGGGTCGTACCGTCGTGCTCAAGGGTCGTACCGTCGTGCTCATGGATCGTACCGTCGTGCTCAAGGGTCGTACCACCACTACGCAAACCACGTCTCCTCCCTCCCCCCCCTCCCCCTCCCAAGTAAATTTGCATAAATCTAATTCAAGTAATTATCTTGTTAAGTGCAATACTTACACTTAAATCCACCTTTCCGCTCTTCCTACTTATCATGACCGTGATTTGACTATCTAATAAAGTAACCAAGAATAAGAGATAATAATATCTTATTACACACAGACACACACACACACACACACACACACATATAATATATATATATATATATATATATATATATATATATATATATATATATATATATATATATATATATTCCTATGAGTCCACGGGGGAAAATGAAACACGATAAGTTCCCAAGTGCACTTTCGTGTCATAATCACATCATCATCAGGGGAGACACAAGAGAAAAATATAACAGTCAATTGATATACAACGAAGAAGAGACGAAGCTAGGACGCCATTGGGTAAATATGTGATTGTCTTGAACAACACAAGATGGTTGAGTCGTTACCAATGAAGAGGACTTACGTCACTTACTGGAACATGGAATAATAATAATGATAATAATAATAATAATAATAATAATAATAATAATAATAATAATAATGATAATAATAATAATAATAATAATAATAATAATGATAATAATAATAATAATAATAATAATAATAATAATGATAATAATAATAATAATAATAATAATAATAATAATGATAATAATAATAATAATAATAATAATAATGATAATAATAATAATAATAATAATAATAATAATAATAATAATAATAATGATAATAATAATAATAATAATAATAATAATAATGATAATAATAATAATAATAATAATAATAATAATAATAATAATAATGATAATAATAATAATAATAATAATAATGATAATAATAATGATAATAATAATAATGATAATAATAATAATAATAATAATAATGATAATAATAATAATAATAATAATAATAATAATAATAATAATAATAATGATAATAATAATAATAATAATAATAATAATAATAATAATGATAATAATAATAATAATAATAATAATAATAATAATAATGATAATAATAATAATAATAATAATAATAATAATAATAATAATAATGATAATAATAATAATAATAATAATAATAATAATAATAATAATAATAATGATAATAATAATAATAATAATGATAATAATAATAATAATAATAATAATAATAATAATAATAATAATAATAATAATGATAATAATAATAATGATAATGATAATGATAATAATAATAATAATGATAATAATAATAATAATAATAATAATAATAATAATAATGATAATAATAATAATAATAATAATAATGATAATAATAATAATAATGATAATAATAATAATAATGATAATAATAATAATAATAATAATAATAATAATAATAATAATGATAATAATAATAATAATAATAATAATAATAATAATAATAATAATAATGATAATAATAATAATAATAATAATAATAATAATAATGATAATAATAATAATAATAATAATAATAATGATAATAATAATAATAATAATAATAATAATAATAATAATAATAATAATAATAATAATAATAATGATAATAATAATGATAATAATAATAATAATAATAATAATAATAATAATAATAATAATAATAATAAACTAGTAGTAGTAGTAGTAGAAGTACAAGTAGTATAAGTAGTAGTAGTAGTATCAGTAGTAGTAGTAGTATAAGTAGTAGTATTAGTAGTAGTAGTATAAGTAGTAGTAGTAGGAGTATAAGTACTAGTATTAGTAGTAGTAGTGGTAGTATAAGTAGTAGTATAAGTATAAGTAGTAGTAGTATTAGCATCACTTTCATTGTAAGTGCCACACACTACACACTTCATGTCTTAGTGTTGGGTGTCTCGATCGTTGGGGTTGGGGGGGGATCATGCCCCCCCCCCCCGGGGCAGCTGGAGGGAGAGAGAGTGAGCATCTTCACTTTCACCCACTATCACCACCCCCCTCCACTCCACCTTACTCTCCACCCAACGCTCTCCCCAATTCCAACACCCACCCGCACTATCAACCTTTTATCAACCCGCTAACTCCCACAACTCACCCCCCGCCCGTCTCTCCCCATTCTATCCCCCCCGCTCATACCACATTCTATCCCCCCCAGAACATAACCAACTTACTCTTCACCCCGACACACAACACACCTCTCTAAACCCAGCTACACACCTATCTAACAACACGCACTCACACATCATACCCCCATCCAAAACATTAGCAAGCACCCCCCGAGCCGTACCTCTACCATTCTCACACAAGCTAATCCACACTATCTAAATACAAACCACCCCGCTCTCCACCAAGCATACTTTCCACCCCCAACGCCACGATCTCAACCACACCGATCTACACTTCTAACCCACAGATCTAACCTTACTATCCAACCCCGCCTCAATCCCACTTTCAATCCCCCACGCTAACCCCATATTTCCCCCCGCTCACCCCCTAATACTACCCACCGCTACTCCCCTAACTCACAAGCCCGCACAACACCCAAACTCAACACCGCATACATCTCCCTTCCAACACCCCCCTCTCACCCCATATACTCTCCACACCTTTCACCACCCGCACACCCCTATAACTCCCCCCAGCAACGCCACACCAACACTACCACTCACACCCCATTACACATCCCCGCCTCTACCCTACACACCCAACATCACATACCCCCCGCACATCCACCTTCTCATCCCCCGCTCCCCACCAAAACTCCACCCCCGACTCATCCCACTACACACCCCCCCTCAACACCCCCACTCACACACCCTCACAAATACCACCACCTTATTATGATCACATACCTTCATCTATATCAACGCAGCACACACAACACCCCTCTCTAATCTCTCTTTATTCCGTTAATATCTAGCGTTCTAGATTTACTTGCGATCTATGTTCCTATCTATCTACCGATCTTTCTATTTCTTCCTATCTAATCGACCTATCTTTTATCTTGATATTGTCCTTGTTTGCGATCTTCCTATCTATCTTATATTCTATCTTTCTATCTACCTGATCTATCTATTTCACGACCTGAGCTTTCGACCGTGCTTTTATCGACCAGTTCTATAGAGCGAACTAGTCTATTCTATAGTCCGGGGATTCTCGCCACAACGGTAGGTCGGTCGTGCTTAACCGTCTCCAAGCTTGTGGTGGAGGGATAACCTGGAGTTGGTTGTGCCATCCAACAATCACTCATCATTAACAATCTCTCTCTGTTATCTCCATTGTTACACTCTCTCTCTATCTCTATATATCACTATGATCTCTCTAACATGATATATCATCCAGTATACTCTCTCTCTCTCACTATCTATCTATATGACTCACTCTCTGAATCTTCATCTTCTCATAAATGGATCATCTATATGTACTCTCTCATACAATACTCTCAGTTCACACATCACAGTCTCTCATCTCACTCTCATTCTCTGGTACTCAACTATGCTGAACTCTCTATCTAACTCTCCTACTCTATATACTCTATACAATAACTATGTACTCTACGTCACTCATATCAATTCTCCACTGCCTTAAAGCGGATGCGGCCATTGGGGCCGGACTCTTCCTCTCTGACTCGAGCGAGGGGGCGGGGTGAGTGATCCTCGTCTCGGGGGGGATCGCGGTGTATTTCTGGTGGGGTAACCTCCGCTTCAGGGGGGGTGGGAGGGTTTAGGGGAGGGGTTCCTACACTGAAGAGATTGTGTGATGAAGGATAGGGTAGGGAGGGTGCTTGGACGGGCACGATGCAAGGGGGCTGGTGGGGATTGTACGATATGGAGGGGTAAGGGCGGGCCAGAGAAGAGTGTAGGAGTGACGAAAAGGGGGGAAGTAGTGACGAGGTAAGAAGAGAAAAGAACAGGGACAGTGATGTGGGATGCAGAGCGAGTTGACTGGCACGAGGACGCGGCAGGGAGACGGAGACAGGTCCGGGAAGGGGGCGGAATTCCGGAGAACGCACCAAGGCTGCGCACGGCATGGGACTGGACCCCCCTCTAAATTCTTACCCCTCCTCTTCCTTCTCTTTCTCCCTTCCCTCTCTTTCCTTTTTCTCGTCTCTCTCCTCTCTTCTCTCTTACTTTTTTTCTACCCCTTCCCTACTCCCCCCCTACATCTCTCCTTTCTCATCCCTTTTCTTTCTCCTCCATCTCTCCCCCTTGTCCTATCTCTCTCTCTCCCTCCTCTTTTTCTAAAAATTTTTTTAATCTTGAAGTTTGCATAATCTAATGTACGAATAATTTAACGAAGGAATTCGTAACTGTGTTCGTGAAACAGAATTTAATGTACGAATATTTTAACGAAGGAATTCGTAACTGTGTACGTGAAACAGAATTTAATGTACGAATATTTTAACGAAGGAATTCGTAACTGTGTTCGTGAGGCAGAATATACGAATTATTTTTAACGAAGGAATTCGTTAGTAAATTCGTGATGGCTGAAAGATTAAAAAAAAACGTGTTTCGTGTGTGGTAAGTGCCAGGCAGAGGATAACTGTCCATCCTGTATGTGGCCAGCTGGACACTTTCCTGCCAGCTGGACACTTTCCTGCCAGCTGGACACTTTCTTGCCAGCTGGACACTTTCCTTCCAGCTGGACACTTTCATGCCAGCTGGGACACTTTCTTCCAGTGGACACTTCCTGCCAGCTGGACACTTTCCTTCCAGCTGGACACTTTCCTTCCAGCTGGACACTTTCCTGCCAGCTGGACACTTTCCTGCCAGCTGGACACTTTCCTTGCCAGCTGGACACTTTCCTTCCAGCTGGACACTTTCCTGCCAGCTGGACACTTTCCTGCCAGCTGGACACTTTCCTTCCAGCTGGACACTTTCCTTCCAGCTGGACACTTTCCTGCCAGGCTGGACACTTTCCTGCCAGCTGGACACTTTCCTGCCACAGGTATACAAGCAGCTGTGAGGCAAGACGTGGCTATACCACTGTTTACAACACCATCATAATAATACGTCTCTCTGTAAGGGGGAATTATGATCGAATATCCCATGTTGATCTGTTATATATATTACGAATTTAGATATGGTTATTATTACAACCCTTCCCATGTACTGTCCTCCAGCAGATAACCTGGTCATAGACCATCAGGTCTTGTGTTATCTGTCCTTCCCATGTACTGTCCTCCAGCAGATAACCTGGTCATAGACCATCAGGTCTTGTGTTATCTGTCCTTCCCATGTACTGTCCTCCAGCAGATAACCTGGTCATAGACCATCAGGTCTTGTGTTATCTGTCCTTCCCATGTACTGTCCTCCAGCAGATAACCTGGTCATAGACCATCAGGTCTTGTGTTATCTGTCCTTCCCATGTACTGTCCTCCAGCAGATAACCTGGTCATAGACCATCAGGTCTTGTGTTATCTGTCCTTCCCATGTACTGTCCTCCAGCAGATAACCTGGTCATAGACCATCAGCTCTTGTGTTATCTGTCCTTACCATGTACTGTCCTCCAGCAGATAACCTGGTCATAGACCATCAGGTCTTGTGTTATCTGTCCTTCCCATGTACTGTCCTCCAGCAGATAACCTGGTCATAGACCATCAGCTCTTGTGTTATCTGTCCTTACCATGTACTGTCCTCCAGCAGATAACCTGGTCATAGACCATCAGGTCTTGTGTTATCTGTCCTTCCCATGTACTGTCCTCCAGCAGATAACCTGGTCATAGACCATCAGGTCTTGTGTTATCTGTCCTTCCCATGTACTGTCCTCCAGCAGATAACCTGGTCATAGACCATCAGGTCTTGTGTTATCTCTCCTTCCCATGTACTGTCCTCCAGCAGATAACCTGGTCATAGACCATCAGCTCTTGTGTTATCTGTCCTTCCCATGTACTGTCCTCCAGCAGATAACCTGGTCATAGACCATCAGGTCTTGTGTTATCTGTCCTTCCCATGTACTGTCCTCCAGCAGATAACCTGGTCATAGACCATCAGGTCTTGTGTTATCTGTCCTTCCCATGTACTGTCCTCCAGCAGATAACCTGGTCATAGACCATCAGGTCTTGTGTTATCTGTCCTTCCCATGTACTGTCCTCCAGCAGATAACCTGGTCATAGACCATCAGCTCTTGTGTTATCTGTCCTTCCCATGTACTGTCCTCCAGCAGATAACCTGGTCATAGACCATCAGCTCTTGTGTTATCTGTCCTTCCCATGTACTGTCCTCCAGCAGATAACCTGGTCATAGACCATCAGGTCTTGTGTTATCTGTCCTTCCCATGTACTGTCCTCCAGCAGATAACCTGGTCATAGACCATCAGCTCTTGTGTTATCTGTCCTTCCCATGTACTGTCCTCCAGCAGATAACCTGGTCATAGACCATCAGCTCTTGTGTTATCTGTCCTTCCCATGTACTGTCCTCCAGCAGATAACCTGGTCATAGACCATCAGGTCTTGTGTTATCTCTCCTTCCCATGTACTGTCCTCCAGCAGATAACCTGGTCATAGACCATCAGGTCTTGTGTTATCTGTCCTTCCCATGTACTGTCCTCCAGCAGATAACCTGGTCATAGACCATCAGGTCTTGTGTTATCAGTCCTTCCCATGTACTGTCCTCCAGCAGATAACCTGGTCATAGACCATCAGGTCTTGTGTTATCTGTCCTTCCCATGTACTGTCCTCCAGCAGATAACCTGGTCATAGACCATCAGGTCTGGTGTTATCTGTCCTTCCCATGTACTCCTATGTAAACAATGATCAGGTCTGCAGCAATAAATATTTTATCATTAACATGGAGGGAAACATGTGATATCTTTGTTCACATTTGTACACATCACAACCCAACATCCATTCAACATCTCACACAACAAACATGGCCCATTTAATTACACTTCTCAGAAATTATTATCATCATTTATCACAGCCATTTACTGGCCTTCATTATTAAACAGCCAATAAATCATAAAGAAACATTTAATGTTATTTATCTTTCGCAAACGAACATTATCTCTGGAAGTGTGGATGTTTAGTTCCACATTCAAATGTTGCTACACATTCCAGAAAACATTGACTTGCAGCTACATATGAAGCACATATGGAGTACATACGAAGCACGGAAGCATAAATGGATCATAATGGAACACATGTGAAGTACATATGAAGTACTGCAACACATAATGAGTACATATGAAGTACTGCAACACATAATGAGTACATATGAAGTACTGCAACACATAATGAGTACATATGAAGTACTGCAACACATAATGAGTACATATGAAGTACTGCAACACATAATGAGTACATATGAAGTACTGCAACACATAATGAGTACATATGAAGTACTGGAGCCAACTTGGAATACATAAGGAGTACACATGAATTACTGGAGCACACTGGAGTACATAAGGAGTACATATGAAGTACTGGAGTCCACTTGGAGTATATAAGAAATACATATAAAGTACTGGATGATATCCAGCCTGGACCATGATGATATACGAAGCTTATAGCTATATATATATATATATATATATATATATATATATACATATACATATATACATATATACATACACATATACACATACATACATACATACATACGCACACATATACATACATATATACACATATGTACATACATACATATACACAAACATATACATACACATACATACATACGCACACATATACATACATACATACACATACATACATACATACATACATACATACATATACACAAACATATACACACACATACATACATACGCACACATATACATACATACATACATACACATATATACATACATACATACATACATATACACAAACATATACACACACATACATACATACGCACACATATACATACATACACATAAACACACACATACACACACATACATACATACATACAGACACACACACACAACCGTATCTTGATAATAATAATAATAATAAGATATTCCATGCATACGAAGCTGTAATTAAAGGCATTTTTCCACACAAACTGAAGAAAAAGGTTTAATTTCATTGCCCTCTCTCTCTCTCTCTCTCTCTCTCTCTCTCTCTCTCTCCGTTTCCCATCCACACCGTGATCACAGTGAGGTAGTTAACAACCTAAACCACTCAACAACCAATCATGGTTCCTTGATCCCCCTCTCCCCCCCCCCTACACTGGACGCCACAAGAACAGTGGTCCCATCCCATCCCAACCACAGTCCCAGCCACCACACATCCCAACCACAGTCCCAGCCACCACACATCCCAACCACAGTCCCAGCCACCACACATCCCAACCACAGTCCCAGCCACCACACAGTCCAACCACAGTCCCAGCCACCACACATCCCAACCACAGTCCCAGCCACCACACATCCCAACCACAGTCCCAGCCACCACACATCCCAACCACAGTCCCAGCCACCACACATCCCAACCACAGTCCCAGCCACCACACAGTCCAACCACAGTCCCAGCCACCACACATCCCAACCACAGTCCCAGCCACCACACATCCCAACCACAGTCCCAGCCACCACACATCCCAACCACAGTCCCAGCCACCACACATCCCAACCACAGTCCCAGCCACCACACATCCCAACCACAGTCCCAGCCACCACACATCCCAACCATAGTCCCAGCCACCACACATCCCAACCGCAGTCCCAGCCACCACACATCCCAACCACAGTCCCAGCCACCACACAGTCCAACCACAGTCCCAGCCACCACACATCCCAACCACAGTCCCAGCCACCACACATCCCAACCACAGTCCCAGCCACCACACATCCCAACCATAGTCCCAGCCACCACACATCCCAACCACAGTCCCAGCCACCACACATCCCAAACACAGTCCCAGCCACCACACATCCCAACCACAGTCCCAGCCACCACACATCCCAAACACAGTCCCAGCCACCACACATCCCAACCACAGTCCCAGCCACCACACATCCCAACCACAGTCCCCAGCCACCACACATCCCAACCACAGTCCCAGCCACCACACATCCCAAACACAGTCCCAGCCACCACACATCCCAACCACAGTCCCAGCCACCACACATCCCAACCACAGTCCCAGCCACCACACATCCCAACCACAGTCCCAGCCACCACACATCCCAACCACAGTCCCAGCCACCACACATCCCAACCACAGTCCCAGCCACCACACATCCCAACCACAGTCCCAGCCACCACACATCCCAACCACAGTCCCAGCCACCACACATCCCAACCACAGTCCCAGCCACCACACATCCCAACCACAGTCCCAGCCACCACACATCCCAACCACAGTCCCAGCCACCACACATCCCAAACACAGTCCCAGCCACCACACATCCCAACCACAGTCCCAGCCACCACACATCCCAACCACAGTCCCAGCCACCACACATCCCAACCACAGTCCCAGCCACCACACAGTCCAACCACAGTCCCAGCCACCACACATCCCAACCACAGTCCCAGCCACCACACATCCCAACCACAGTCCCAGCCACCACACACCCCAACCATAGTCCCAGCCACCACACATCCCAACCACAGTCCCAGCCACCACACATCCCAACCACAGTCCCAGCCACCACACATCCCAACCACAGTCCCAGCCACCACACATCCCAACCACAGTCCCAGCCACCACACACCCCAACCACAGTCCCAGCCACCACACATCCCAACCACAGTCCCAGCCACCACACATCCCAACCACAGTCCCAGCCACCACACATCCCAACCACAGTCCCAGCCACCACACATCCCAACCACAGTCCCAGCCACCACACATCCCAACCATAGTCCCAGCCACCACACATCCCAACCACAGTCCCAGCCACCACACATCCCAACCACAGTCCCAGCCACCACACATCCCAACCATAGTCCCAGCCACCACACATCCCAACCACAGTCCCAGCCACCACACATCCCAACCACAGTCCCAGCCACCACAAAGTCCCAACCACAGTCCCAGCCACCACACAGTCCCAACCACAGTCCCAGCCACCACACAGTACCAGCCACAGTCCCAGCCACCACACATCCCAACCACAGTCCCAGCCACCACAAAGTCCCAACCACAGTCCCAGCCACCACACATCCCAACCACAGTCCCAGCCACCACACATCCCAACCACAGTCCCAGCCACCACAAAGTCCCAACCACAGTCCCAGCCACCACAAAGTCCCAACCGCAGTCCCAGCCACCACACATCCCAACCACAGTCCCAGCCACCACACATCCCAACCACAGTCCCAGCCACCACAAAGTCCCAACCACAGTCCCAGCCACCACAAAGTCCCAACCACAGTCCCAGCCACCACACATCCCAACCACAGTCCCAGCCACCACAAAGTCCCAACCACAGTCCCAGCCACCACAAAGTCCCAACCGCAGTCCCAGCCACCACACATCCCAACCACAGTCCCAGCCACCACACATCCCAACCACAGTCCCAGCCACCACAAAGTCCCAACCACAGTCCCAGCCACCACACATCCCAACCACAGTCCCAGCCACCACAAAGTCCCAACCACAGTCCCAGCCACCACACATCCCAACCACAGTCCCAGCCACCACACATCCCAACCACAGTCCCAGCCACCACACATCCCAACCACAGTCCCAGCCACCACAAAGTCCCAACCACAGTCCCAGCCACCACAAAGTCCCAACCGCAGTCCCAGCCACCACATATCCCAACCGCAGTCCCAGCCACCACACATCCCAACCGCAGTCCCAGCCACCACACATCCCAACCACAGTCCCAGCCACCACACAGTCCCAACCGCAGTCCCAGCCACCACACAGTCCCAACCGCAGTCCCAGCCACCACACAGTCCCAACCACAGTCCCAGCCACCACACATCCCAACCACAGTCCCAGCCACCACACATCCCAACCACAGTCCCAGCCACCACACATCCCAACCACAGTCCCAGCCACCACACATCCCAACCACAGTCCCAGCCACCACACATCCCAACCACAGTCCCAGCCACCACACATCCCAACCACAGTCCCAGCCACCACACATCCCACCACAGGCCAGCAGCTCAGCTCCGCTTCCTTTATTATAACATTATAGTTTTCTCAAGTGTCTACATTTGTTTTGATAATTTTTGCCTTTAGTTCTAATTAGTTCTATCATTCATTATTATCAGATTATCATTATAATTATTATTATTACTATTATGATGATGATCATTATAATTATAATTATTATTATCATTATTGTAATTATCATCATCATTATTATCATTATCATTATAACTATTACTACTACTACTACCATTACTACTACTATTACTACTACTACTACTATTACCACTACTATTACTACTACTATTACTACTACTACTACTATTACCACTACTATTACTACCATTACTAACAGCTACATGGTAATGGTGAACCATCATATCTATTCATAAACATGTAAACTGCCCTTAAATCCCCCCCCCCCCCCCGTAATGTTAACCAGGCCTCACCTCACTTCCCGTTTTCCATTCGTGCCAGACCCGCCGGATATTTACGGGTCCACCTCAACAAACTACGAGGAAACTTGTAGCTTAATTTACAACAGTTGTTCTTCAGGGTAGAACACAACCACTGCCCCACTGAGGCTAGTACGATAAAAGGCCCCCACTGAGGCTAGTACGATAAAAGGCCCCTCTGAGGCTAGTACGATAAAAGGCCCCTCTGAGGCTAGTACGATAAAAGGCCCCACTGAGGCTAGTACGATAAAAGGCCCCCACTGAGGCTAGTACGATAAAAGGCCCCTCTGAGGCTAGTACGATAAAAGGCCCCCACTGAGGCTAGTACGATAAAAGGCCCCTCTGAGGCTAGTACGATAAAAGGCCCCTCTGAGGCTAGTACGATAAAAGGCTCCACTGAGGCTAGTACGATAAAAGGCCCCTCTGAGGCTAGTACGATAAAAGGCCCCACTGAGGCTAGTACGATAAAAGGCCTGGACAATCTCACAGCCTGGACCAGGGCCTCAAAAGGCTCTGGTTTGTCAAAGGCCAGGGAAAGTTTCCCCAGTCGAAACCAAACGAAGGCTATTTACTGGACTATGAGGGCCAGACCAAAGGCCATTTACTACATAACAACAGACGAAAAAAAGGCCATTCCTATGGCTACAACAGCCAGACCAAACAAAGGCCTTTTACTGGAGTACAACATCCACACCAAAGACCATTTACTAGACTACAAGTCATACCAAACAAAGGCCATTTAATGTAGTACAACATCCAGAACAAAGGCCATTTACTGGACATCAGCAGGGCCAAACAAAGGCCATCTAATGGGCAACAACAGCAGGGCCAAAAAGGGCCATTTAATGGACATCAGCAGGGCCAAACAAAGGCCATTTAATGGGCAACAACAGCAGGGCCAAACAAAGGCCATTTACTGGAGTACAAGATGTGTGTAACGTCTTTCCAAGACAGCAAAAGTTACCAACGCATTGTTAAAGTAATTTTTACCCCCAGCGAAAGTCCCTCCCAACCCAAACTTCTCCAACAGAAATAAATGGTATTGTCTTCACGAAAGAAACGAATAAAAAGAAATCTAAAATTTCCAAACTAATTTTGTTATTCAGTTCCCAATGATATTCCTCCACATTTTTTATGCTTTACAAGCGATCCAGAACATGCAAGGACTATCATATATATATATATATATATATATATATATATATATATATATATATATATATATATATATATATACTCTATTCTATACTTGGAGGGGTGGCGACGTGAATGGATGAAGGCACCAAGTATGAATATGTGCATGTGTATATATGTATATGTCTGTGTATGTATATGTATGTATACGTTGAAATGTAAATGTACGTATATGTCTGTGTATGTATATGTATGTATACGCTGAAATGTATATGCATGTATATGTGCGTGTATAGGCGTTTATATATACACAAGTGTAAGTGGGTGGCGATTAAGTATGATAAAAATAACCCGACCAGTTAACCACACACACACACACACACACACACACACACACACACACACACACACACAGGTAAACAATGTTATATTTTCAGGACACTGTATACAATTAATTCAATAGCCGTTAATTATCAATGTATATGTTAATATTACTACTGTATTACCATCATCATTATCATTATCATATAATTATTATTAACGCCATTATCATCAATTACCATTATTATTATCATTATTAGATTTACATTGATATATGCATACACTCAAACAAGTAAACTCATGCATGCAAAGAAAGCATAAAGAACAACACACACACACACACACACACACACACACACACAGACACACACACACACACATTAAACAACTATAAATACACTGACTCCCACAGTAACTTCGAGGAATAATAAAGTCTTCACGTTTTATCCTGGGAACTCCAGAGCCCGTGGCACGTCGGAGGCATTACTGGGTTTAAAACATACGACGGAGCCAATACATGACGGAGTTTAATACCTGGTTTAAAACTACTGAGTGAAGATATGGCTCAGTAGGTCGGAGTTAGGAGCTTTAGAACCCATGGGTCGACACAGGTAGTACCCTTACGTCGGAGGCAATACTAGGGTAAAAAAAAAAGTTATGGAATTAATACAGGGTTCCGTACGTCGGAGGCAATACTAGGAAAAAAAAGAATGAGTTACCATTCTTCAGAGCGTCGGAGGCAATACTATGTTAAAAATAACTGTGTAGAAACCTTAGCCTGAGCCAGGTACCCACTGTATCGACCAATCCCTGAAGGTGGGTGGGTGGGGGGTGGATGAACAGCTGGGTAGACTGTGGTCCGACTGCCGTAACTAGGATTCGAACCTATGCATTCTCGACCCTGGGTTGGGAAGGATAGGCCAGTGTGTGCGTCATGGTCAGGAAGGCTACACCACAGGAGGCCCTGTATTCACTAGGTCAAACATGTCTCCTGTGGTGACCTCTTTAATTAAGGGCTCTTAAAATTAAGGCCATCAGATATTGTGGTTCCTTAAATATATACTTTATTAAGCAGTCAGAGTTGACTGTGGCAACCACCGAGTTAACAAGGTCATTAAGATCAAAATATAAACTCAATAAAGGTATAATAATGTATATATATAAATCTCAGTGGAAGCTCAGATGGAAATAGTGATTGTGGTGACATAATCCAACATGTGTCTGGTCAAAGATAAACACAAAATGTGGGACACTCAGGCTTAGAAATACGATGCATCCAATACGCCAAAATGACGAGTAATTAAGGTTCGATTTTGCATAATATTACGCTGTTTATCGACCTTAAGGGTTCGTTAATAGAGCATATATATATACATGACACTTTGACGCTGTCTCCCGCGTTAGCGAGGTAGCGCAAGGAAACAGACGAAAGAATGGCCCAACCCACCCACATACCCATGTATATACATACACGTCCATACACGCAATCATACATACCTATACATTTCAACAGAGACAAATACATATATACACACGTACATATTCATACATGCTGCCTTCATCCATATATATATATATATATATATATATATATATATATATATATATATATATATATATATATATACACACACACATATATATGGTTTGTCAATACAATCCAAGTCTTTTAAAAACAAGAACCTGTCCATTTTTTAAAGGTGTTTCTCTAGATCTCTTGAGGCGAAGAGAGAAAAGTTGTGGGCAAGAGAGAGATACAGAGGGAATACCTGATGAGGCCCAGTGAAAGAGAAGGGAGAGGAGAGGGAAGGGAAGATGACGGATGAAAAGAGAATGGAAGAGGTAGAAAATGGGGGTAGGGGTATTGCATGTGGGAGAGAGAGAGAGAGAGAGAGAGAGAGAGAGAGAGAGAGAGAGAGAGAGAGAGAGAGAGAGAACAACTGGAACATTATCATTATTGGCACGTTATGATAATTATTATTATAATTATTATTATTATCATTATCATTATAATTATCATTATTATTATTATTATTATTATTATTATTATTATCATTATCAACTCACTTTCAAAGTGTGAAAATTGGTGTCAATACTAGCTAACAGCCAGACAGCCCAATCCCTCGTTACGTCCCGTCCAATCTTTCCCCTCTCATCCCGTCCAATCTTTCCCCCTCTCATCCCGTCCAATCTTTTCCCCTCTCATCCCGTCCAATCTTTCCCCCTCTCATTCCGTCCAATCTTTTCCCCTCTCATCCCGTCCAATCTTTCCCCTCTCATCCCGTCCAATCTTTCCCCTCTCATCCCGGTCCAATCTTCCCTCTCATCCCGTCCCAATCTTTCCCCCTCTCATCCCGTCCAATCTTTCCCCTCTCATCCCGTCCAATCTTTCCCCTCTCATCCCGTCCAATCTTTTCCCCTCTCATCCCGTCCAATCTTTCCCCTCTCATCCCGTCCAATCTTTCCCCTCTCATCCCGTCCAATCTTTCCCCCTCTCATCCCGTCCAATCTTTTCCCCTCTCATCCCGTCCAATCTTTCCCCTCTCATCCCGTCCAATCTTTCCCCCTCTCATCCCGTCCAATCTTTCCCCCTCTCATCCCGTCCAATCTTTCCCCCTCTCATCCCGTCCAATCTTTTCCCCTCTCATCCCGTCCAATCTTTCCCCCTCTCATCCCGTCCAATCTTTCCCCTCTCATCCCGTCCAATCTTTCCCCTCTAATCCCGTCCAATCTTCCCTCTCATCCCGTCCAATCTTTCCCCTCTCATCCCGTCCAATCTTTCCCTCATCGTCCAATCTTTCCCCCTCTCATCCCGTCCAATCTTTCTCTTCGTCTCTCCCTCTCATCCCGCCAAATCTTTCCCCTCTCATCCCGTCCAATCTTTCCCCCTCTCATCCCGTCCAATCTTTCCCCTCTCATCCCGTCCAATCTTTCCCCCTCTCATCCCGTCCAATCTTTCCCCTCTCATCCCGTCCAATCTTTCCCCTCTCATCCCGTCCAATCTTTCCCCTCTCATCCCGTCCAATCTTTCCCCCTCTCATCCCGTCCAATCTTTCCCCCTCTCATCCCGTCCAATCTTTCCCCTCTCATCCCGTCCAATCTTTTCCCCTCTCATCCCGTCCAATCTTTCCCCCTCTCATCCCGTCCAATCTTTCCCCTCTCATCCCGTCCAATCCTTCCCCTCTCATCCCGTCCAATCTTTCCCCTCCTCATCCCGTCCAATCTTTCCCCTCTCATCCGTCCAATCTTTCCCCCTCTCATCCCGTCCAATCTTTCCCCTCTCATCCCGTCCAATCTTTCCCCTCTCATCCCGTCCAATCTTTCCCCTCTCATCCCGTCCAATCCTTCCCCTCTCATCCCGTCCAATCTTTCCCCTCTCATCCCGTCCAATCCTTCCCCTCTCATCCCGTCCAATCTTTCCCCCTCTCATCCCGTCCAATCTTTCCCCCTCTCATCCCGTCCAATCTTTCCCCTCTCATCCCGTCCAATCTTTCCCCCTCTCATCCCGTCCAATCTTTCCCCCTCTCATCCCGTCCAATCTTTCCCCCTCTCATCCCGTCCAATCTTTCCCCTCTCATCCCGTCCAATCTTTCCCCCTCTCATCCCGTCCAATCTTTCCCCCTCTCATCCCGTCCAATCTTTTCCCCTCTCATCCCGTCCAATCTTTCCCCCTCTCATCCCGTCCAATCTTTCCCCTCTCATCCCGTCCAATCTTTCCCCTCTCATCCCGTCCAATCTTTCCCCCTCTCATCCCGTCCAATCTTTCCCCCTCTCATCCCGTCCAATCTTTCCCCCTCTCATCCCGTCCAATCTTTCCCCCCTCTCATCCCGTCCAATCTTTCCCCCTCTCATCCCGTCCAATCTTTCCCCCTCTCATCCCGTCCAATCTTTCCCCCTCTCATCCGTCCAATCTTTCCCCTCTCATCCCGTCCAATCTTTCCCCCTCTCATCCCGTCCAATCTTTCCCCCTCTCATCCCGTCCAATCTTTCCCCCTCTCATCCCGTCCAATCTTTCCCCCTCTCATCCCGTCCAATCTTTCCCCTCTCATCCCGTCCAATCTTTTCCCCTCTCATCCCGTCCAATCTTTTCCCCTCTCATCCCGTCCAATCTTTCCCCTCTCATCCCGTCCAATCTTTCCCCCTCTCATCCCGTCCAATCTTTCCCCTCTCATCCCGTCCAATCTTTCCCCTCTCATCCCGTCCAATCTTTCCCCCTCTCATCCCGTCCAATCTTTCCCCCTCTCATCCCGTCCAATCTTTCCCCTCTCATCCCGTCCAATCTTTCCCCCTCTCATCCCGTCCAATCTTTCCCCTCTCATCCCGTCCAATCTTTCCCCCTCTCATCCCGTCCAATCTTTCCCCTCTCATCCCGTCCAATCTTTCCCCTCTCATCCCGTCCAATCTTTCCCCCTCTCATCCCGTCCAATCTTTCCCCCTCTCATCCCGTCCAATCTTTCCCCCTCTCATCCCGTCCAATCTTTCCCCCTCTCATCCCGTCCAATCTTTCCCCCTCTCATCCCGTCCAATCTTTCCCCCTCTCATCCCGTCCAATCTTTCCCCCTCTCATCCCGTCCAATCTTTCCCCCTCTCATCCCGTCCAATCTTTTCCCCTCTCATCCCGTCCAATCTTTTCCCCTCTCATCCCGTCCCACACCACGCCATAATTACTCCTGGAAGAGGAGTTGGGGGGGGGGGGGGGAGGAGGAGGAGGTGGAGGGTTGGGGGGGTAGAGTGAGGGGGTGTAGGGGGGAGAGGGGGCAGGGGAGGGGGGGGAGGGGGGGGGCCATCAATCCAATAATCTTGGACCAAAGTTAATTAACGTCTTGACGGAGGCGAGACGTAGGGGGGGGGGGGGGGGGAGGAAGGAGCCTGCTTCCTGTGGCAGTGAACCCACAGCAACAGACGCGGTCACAACCCCACAGCAACAGACGGTCACAACCCCAGAGCAACAGACGGTCACAACCCCACAGCAACAGACGGTCACAACCCCACAGCAACAGACGGTCACAACCCCACAGCAACAGACGGTCACAACCCCACAGCAACAGACGGTCACAACCCCATAGCAACAGACGGTCACAACCCCACAGCAACAGACGGTCACAACCCCAAAGCAACAGACGGTCACAACCCCAGAGCAACAGACGGTCACAACCCCACAGCAACAGACGGTCACAACCCCACAGCAACAGACGGTCACAACCCCACAGCAACAGACGGTCACAACCCCACAGCAACAGACGGTCACAACCCCACAGCAACAGACGGTCACAACCCCACAGCAACAGACGGTCACAACCCCACAGCAACAGACGGTCACAACCCCACAGCAACAGACGGTCACAATCCCACAGCAACAGACGGTCACAACCCCACAGCAACAGACGGTCACAACCCCAAAGCAACAGACGGTCACAATCCCACAGCAACAGACGGTCACAACCCCACAGCAACAGACGGTCACAACCCCACAGCAACAGACGGTCACAACCCCACAGCAACAGACGCGGTCACAATCCCACAGCAACAGACGGTCACAACCCCACAGCAACAGACGGTCACAACCCCACAGCAACAGACGGTCACAATCCCACAGCAACAGACGGTCACAACCCCACAGCAACAGACGGTCACAACCCCACAGCAACAGACGGTCACAATCCCACAGCAACAGACGGTCACAACCCCACAGCAACAGACGGTCACAACCCCACAGCAACAGACGGTCACAACCCCACAGCAACAGACGCGGTCACAATCCCACAGCAACAGACGGTCACAACCCCACAGCAACAGACGGTCACAACCCCACAGCAACAGACGGTCACAATCCCACAGCAACAGACGGTCACAACCCCACAGCAACAGACGGTCACAACCCCACAGCAACAGACGGTCACAACCCCACAGCAACAGACGGTCACAATCCCACAGCAACAGACGGTCACAACCCCACAGCAACAGACGGTCACAACCCCAAAGCAACAGACGGTCACAATCCCACAGCAACAGACGGTCACAACCCCACAGCAACAGACGGTCACAATCCCACAGCAACAGACGGTCACAACCCCACAGCAACAGACGCGGTCACAACCCCACAGCAACAGACGGTCACAACCCCACAGCAACAGACGGTCACAACCCCAAAGCAACAGACGGTCACAATCCCACAGCAACAGACGGTCACAACCCCACAGCAACAGACGGTCACAACCCCACAGCAACAGACGGTCACAACCCCAAAGCAACAGACGGTCACAACCCCACAGCAACAGACGGTCACAACCCCACAGCAACAGACGGTCACAACCCCACAGCAACAGACGCGGTCACAACCCCACAGCAACAGACGGTCACAACCCCACAGCAACAGACGCGGTCACAATCCCACAGCAACAGACGGTCACAACCCCACAGCAACAGACGGTCACAACCCCACAGCAACAGACGGTCACAATCCCACAGCAACAGACGGTCACAACCCCACAGCAACAGACGCGGTCACAACCCCACAGCAACAGACGGTCACAACCCCACAGCAACAGACGCGGTCACAATCCCACAGCAACAGACGGTCACAACCCCACAGCAACAGACGGTCACAACCCCACAGCAACAGACGCGGTCACAATCCCACAGCAACAGACGGTCACAACCCCACAGCAACAGACGCGGTCACAATCCCACAGCAACAGACGGTCACAACCCCACAGCAACAGACGCGGTCACAATCCCACAGCAACAGACGGTCACAACCCCACAGCAACAGACGCGGTCACAACCCCACAGCAACAGACGGTCACAACCCCACAGCAACAGACGCGGTCACAACCCCACAGCAACAGACGGTCACAACCCCACAGCAACAGACGCGGTCACAACCCCACAGCAACAGACGCGGTCACAATCCCACAGCAACAGACGGTCACAACCCCACAGCAACAGACGGTCACAACCCCACAGCAACAGACGGTCACAACCCCACAGCAACAGACGGTCACAACCCCAGAGCAACAGACGGTCACAACCCCAGAGCAACAGACGCGGTCACAATCCCACAGCAACAGACGGTCACAACCCCAGAGCAACAGACGCGGTCACAATCCCACAGCAACAGACGGTCACAACCCCACAGCAACAGACGCGGTCACAATCCCACAGCAACAGACGGTCACAACCCCACAGCAACAGACGGTCACAACCCCACAGCAACAGACGGTCACAACCCCAGAGCAACAGACGCGGTCACAATCCCACAGCAACAGACGGTCACAACCCCACAGCAACAGACGCGGTCACAATCCCACAGCAACAGACGGTCACAACCCCACAGCAACAGACGCGGTCACAATCCCACAGCAACAGACGGTCACAACCCCACAGCAACAGACGGTCACAACCCCACAGCAACAGACGGTCACAACCCCACAGCAACAGACGGTCACAACCCCACAGCAACAGACGCGGTCACAATCCCACAGCAACAGACGGTCACAACCCCACAGCAACAGACGCGGTCACAATCCCACAGCAACAGACGGTCACAACCCCACAGCAACAGACGCGGTCACAACCCCACAGCAACAGACGGTCACAACCCCACAGCAACAGACGCGGTCACAACCCCACAGCAACAGACGCGGTCACAATCCCACAGCAACAGACGGTCACAACCCCACAGCAACAGACGGTCACAACCCCAGAGCAACAGACGGTCACAACCCCAGAGCAACAGACGGTCACAACCCCAGAGCAACAGACGGTCACAACCCCAGAGCAACAGACGGTCACAACCCCAGAGCAACAGACGGTCACAACCCCAGAGCAACAGACGGTCACAACCCCAGAGCAACAGACGGTCACAACCCCAGAGCAACAGACGGTCACAACCCCACAGCAACAGACGGTCACAACCCCAGAGCAACAGACGGTCACAACCCCAGAGCAACAGACGGTCACAACCCCACAGCAACAGACGGTCACAACCCCACAGCAACAGACGGTCACAACCCCACAGCAACAGACGGTCACAACCCCACAGCAACAGACGGTCACAATCAACCAAACGGCACAATGAGCTTCCATGATGCTAAGACCAATTATATACAAATCTGTGGTTATATATACATATATATATATATATATATATATATATATATATATATATATATATATATATATATATATATATTCCTATGACTCATAGGAATATACTTGATCACGCGAAAAATTGTGATCCTTTCCAATATATATATATATATATATATATATATATATATATATATATATATATATATATATATATATATATATCAAACACACAAAAAATGCACTTTTACAATGTCTGTGAATATCTATTGACAACTTCAGTGTGAACAACAATAGATATAGTAATGTAGTTCTTTGGCCATGTAGATACGTGATCATATACACACTGGAGTTTATATATGAATCAAGAACACACAGGAATGTATGTACTTGTGTGTGTGTGTGTGTGTGTGTGTGTGTCAACACTTACATGATCATTAATCGTTAGTATGTAACTTGATTTTCTCTGTGTACAAGAATAATGAGTTTCGTTGTTTATTTGTTTATGATTCTGTGTACACTACTGCACGGTTTGTTTACGTGTTGGTATAGATTACCGCAGTTTGTTTGTTCAAGGGTCGTACCGTCGTGTTCAAGGGTCGTACCGTCGTGTTCAAGGGTCGTACCGTCGTGTTCAAGGGTCGTACCGTCGTGCACAAGGGTCGTACCGTCGTGTTCAAGGATCGTACCGTCGTGCTCAAGGATCGTACCGTCGTGCTCAAGGATCGTACCGTCGTGCTCAAGGGTCGTACCGTCGTGTTCAAGGGTCGTACCGTCGTGCTCAAGGATCGTACCGTCGTGCTCAAGGGTCGTACCGTCGTGCTCAAGGATCGTACCGTCGTGCTCAAGGGTCGTACCGTCGTGCTCAAGGATCGTACCGTCGTGTTCAAGGTTCGTACCGTCGTGCTCAAGGATCGTACCGTCGTGCTCAAGGATCGTACCGTCGTACTCAAGGGTCGTACCGTCGTGCTCAAGGGTCGTACCGTCGTGTTCAAGGTTCGTACCGTCGTGCTCAAGGGTCGTACCGTCGTGCTCAAGGGTCGTACCGTCGTGTTCAGATCCCTCCTGCTGTATGTAGCGCATCTTGATGCTCAGTCAAGACGAACACCCAGCACTTGCTATCATTTGACCCTTCCACACATCCAGGTCAACAACCGAAACCACAATATGACACACATATACATATATATATATATATACATATATATATATATATATATATATATATATATATATATATATATATATATATATATATATATCAACTGACTGTTATATTTCCCTCT